>NC_073305.1:105060867-105364200 GCF_027595985.1 Sorex araneus
TTTCATGCTGAGTGAAATGAGTCAGAAAGAGAGAGACAGACATAGAAAGATTGCACTCATCTATGGTATATAGAATAACAGAGTGGGAGACTATCACCCAAGAACTGTAGAAATAAGTACCAGGAGGTTGACTCCATGGCTTCGAGGCTGGCCTCACGTTCCGGGGAAAGGTCAACTCAGAGAAGCGATCACCAACTACATTGTAGTCGAAGGCCATGTGGGGGAAGGGAGTTGCGGGCTGAATGAGGGCTAGAGACTGAGCACAGCGGCCACTGAACACCTTTATTGCAAACCACAACAGCTAATTAGAGAGAGAGAACAGAAGGGAATGCCCTGCCACAGTGGCAGGGTGGGGTGGGGGGGAGATGGGATTGGGGAGGGTGGGAGGGACGCCGGGTTTACGGGTGGTGGAGAATGGGCACTGGTGAAGGGATGGGTTCCCGAACTTTGTATGAGGGAAGTATAAGCACAAAAGTGTATAAATCTGTAACTGTACCCTCACGGTGATTCTCTAATTAAAAATAAATAAATTAAAAAAAAAAACTATTCCTTCCCTCCTCTTCATGTTCCTTATAGTAGAGTTGGTCTAAATTCTGTGGTTGCTCCTGTATTATTTCCTCTAATCTTTCTTTACCTGTCTAAATTTAATGTCTTTTTTAAGATCTTTGCAAGCATTTTCTCTCAATTTTTATTATCCCTATGCTAAATCTGAGACAATCTTTTCAAAAAACCTGTTATTTTCATTTTATCATTTGTGACATAACAGTATAAATATGTGATAAATGATCAATTGATTCCACTAAGATTTAGGGCACTCAAACTTAAGTAATAGTGGTTTAATTATCTTTTTATTTACCAGTGATTAATTTCAAATTTATGATTAATTCTAAGCACACTATGAACAGTTAAATAATCAATGACATTTATTTTAGTCAAGTTTATCCCAGAAGGTTTGCAAAATGTGCAAAAAGCATAAATGTATGATAAAATACAATAGAATTTATCTATGCTGACTCACTCGTTAGCTTAGAGTCAAACAACGGACTTTTCTTGTCAGAAACCTGAAAATACAAAGAAACATGATGTCTTCTTTCCTCAATTCATTTATTTAGAACTTATTTATTGAACTTAATCTATCAGTCATTATGTTCAGTTTTTGGAAATCAAATGAATAAAAAAAACTTCCATCTTAAAATAAGTTTAGTCTACCACAGGGAGATCATCCCATACAATTATCAATGTAGATGATGAAGTCTTGGTTATAAAATATCAGCAAATAAGTGTTTGTGTATGTATGTGTGTGTGTAGGTAGGTAGGTATGGACACATGCATATTTAATATTTAAATAAATGACAGATAAGTTAGAGTCTTTCAGAAGTTCTTAAAATATAAAAATGAATATGATTATACTGTATAATAAGTTAGTGAACATTTTTAGCAAAGAAAACAATGAACAAAGCAGCATGCTTATGAAAATAATGAGGTATTATGGAATTTGTAGATTTCCACATGGAAATAAACAGAGGGGAAAGTCTGGAAGCAATTGATAAGGACACATGCTGTGTCTTACAGGTTTGTCAACAGCACAAAAGAATTGGAGTGTTTGTTGGAGGGTACAGAGGTTTTTTTCCCCAAATATTTGCAGGTATGTAATATATATCAATGTCTGTATGCTTTTTAAAATATTCAAGTGTTGGGACAATCATGCCTGTTTGTACAAGGTTATCTTTTTTTCCACTTCAGTACTTAGATGTTAATTCTAAGTCCCTCCCAGGGCATTTTCCAAACTTAAGATATAAACATTAAATGATTTGTAGTAACTAGCATATAGTCATATTTTATTCCCATCTATATAGTGATGATGTTTTTAGCTGAGTCGGTGTGTTTATGTTTTGTTTCAGTATCTCTTCAAATCTGCATGCACAAACATGCACCTGCCTGTGAAAATCAGATGGCATTGAAAATCAGATAGGCTGGACACAAAATGCGATTTGGAGAGGACCTCTGGACTAGAGTCATTACCAACCATGGGATGTCAAAAGAACGCCTGGCCGCCCAGCTATGACATGGTCAGACTTCTTTGTCAAGACTCTGAATGAACAGTTTGATGCTCTTTGTGCTCTGGAGTGAGCAGATGCCATTGGGCTACACTAGCACATGACAGGGATGAATGGAGACATTGCTAGTGCCCGCTCGAGCAAATCAATGAGCAATGGGATGACAAATGATACAAGTAATCTCTTCAAATGTTATACATTGCTTGAGTTGAGTTGCATGACAATACCCCATGTCCTCTAGAAACCTATAATTTAGAATTATCCTTAGCATTTATTGCACTGTTTATCAGAATAATAAACTTTTGACTAGTACAGTCCAACTGCCTTGTAGATGGTCTATATACTTAGTAATTTGACTGTTTTTCATGAATAAATGAAAGGTAAACATTTATCTTCAAATATTTTATAGGAAAACTGCATTGAGCAGAGGAAGATGTAGCAAAGGTATTGAAAACACTTTTCAGTCCTTAGCACCACATGATATGCTGAACATTGATTATTTTGGGGTATATTCTAGAGGTCCCCAAGTAATACTGGAGTGCTCAGATTATTTCTAGCACCTGACGACCTAAAATAACTCTATTCTCTGACCCCACATTGAATTGGTGGCCCAGAAAACCAAGAATCACCAGGTGGGGTCCCCAAGTCTCCTTATCATTACCTAGGAGTAACCTAAATAATAACCAGGTTACTATCTCCTAACATTACCCTCATACAAAAAAGTCTACATATTTAATACTACTAAGTTATATGTTTTCAATATGAATATATGGCAATTTAAAATTTTTCTCGTCTATCTTTTTCTCTTTTTAATGTGGTCATTAAAATTTACTGTGACTGTTTCTTAAACTTTACTTTGCTGCTAACTATAGAGTGTTGGTTACCAATGAACTGTGCCTGCCAACCTATCACTGATCCAATGATAGAATCAGACTGTATCCAATTCACAGGGATCAAAGACACCACCATGTATTGGAATATGGGCACTGGTGAAAGGATGGGTGTTTGAGCATTGTATAACTGAGACATAAGCCTGAGAACTTTGTATCTTTCCACATGGTGATTGAATAAAATAAATTAAAAAAAAAAACAAAGACACCACCATGTGGACATCTGTCCTAATGCCTTTATAAACAGAGCAATTACATGGTCATATATTTGTCTTAGAAAACCACACCATGCCAATATAGAAAATCAGTTTGAATGGAGACAAATGAAGAGGAAAATCATTAGGAAATAAATTTCATAATAAATGGAGAGATAAGAAGGAGTTGGCTTAGGGTATCACCTGTTTTCATAGAGAGAAGTGGAGTGTTATAGGACATTAAAGAGTGGACAGAACAAAATCATGCATCCCAGTCTTTCACATGTTTGAAAGCCCATTTCTTTCTCCTTATCTCTTGTACCCTTTCATGGTAATGGAAAGAAATGAGTATTATGAATAATATTTTCAGAGAAAATGAGATAAAGTTAATTTTCTTAGTCATTCACTAATATTAATTTGGAGATAAATAATTCAGTAGCAGGCAGGTGAAGCAGGGACTAGGAAATTAAAATGCTGTCCAGACTAGCAAAATGGTTTGAACATGAGTATAGTTCAAAGACTAATTTATTTTGAAAAGTCCAGACAATTTGTTCTTCCACATATTCCTTATGGGATGTGTGGAAAAAAATGTTTTCCAGAAGAGGAAAAAGGAAAATACAAGAATCTAATTGTAAAAACAGATTCTCTTGACAATAATGTGAAGATTAAATGACAAACTAGAAGCATGAATTGTGACTTCTTTACTAGATGATGATTACACTAAAAGCATCCTTCTTCTGTAATTTCAGTGAAACCTGTAGTCCATTAAAACTTTTTTCCTTTATTTTTTTAATTTTAATGAATCACCATGAGATTGGTTACATACTTATAAATTTTTGTGATTACATTTCAACCATACAATGTTCAAGTACCCATCCCTCCAACAGTGCTCATTCTTTACCACCAATGTTCCCAGTATCCCTCCCGCTACCCCCACCCTTTTCTACCCCCTACCTCTGTGGCAGGCACATTCCCTCTCACTCTCTTTCTTCTATTGGGTGTTATGGTTTGCAATATAGGTACTAAACGACCATCACGTTTGGTCCATAGTTTACTTTCAGTATGAGTCTCCCATACTGAGCAAGCCCTCCAACCATCATTTACTTAGTGCTTCCTTCTCTATCTCAGCTGAATTTTCCCCCAGCGCATGAGACTGGCTTCCAAGCTGTGGAGCGACCCACCTGGCCCTTATCTCCACTATCCTTAGATGTTAGTCTACTATAATGTTATTTTATATTCCACAAATGTGTACAGTCATTCTATGTCTGTCCCTCTCTTTCTTATTCATTTCACTTAGCATGATACTCTCTATGTCCATCCACGTAAATGCAAATTTCATGATTTCATCTTTTTTAACAGCTGCATAGTATTCAATTGTGTAGATAAACCAAAGTTTCTTTAACCAGTCATCTGCTCTAGGGCACTCAGGTTTTTTTTTTTTTTCAGATTCTGGCTATTGTAAACAGTGCTGCAATAAGCATACAAGTGCAGATGTCATTTCTACTGTACTTTTTATGCGTCTTCGGGATATACTCCCAGAAGTGGTATTGTTGGGACAAATGGAAATACTTACCCTGATCAAGGATTGGAAGAATTAACATTGTCAAAATGTCAATACTCCCCAAAGTGTTATACAGATTCAATGTGATCCCTATAAGGATAACCAGGACATTCTTCAAAGAAATTGATCAAATACTCCTGAAATTCATATAGAACAACAAGACCCCTTGTATAGCTAAAACAGTTCTTGGGGAAAAAAGATGGGAGGTGTCACCTTTCCCAATCTTAAACTGTACCACAAAGCAGTAATAATTAAAACGGCATGGTATTGGAACATACAGAACTACAGACCAATGGAATAGGGTTGAACATCCTTACACACACCCTCAAGTATATGATTATCTGATCTTTGATAAGGGAACAAGAAATGTGAAGTGGAGCAAGAAAAGCTTCTTTAACAAATAGTCCATTAAAACTTAGTAGTCCATTAATAGCTACGTGGAATCCGGGCTGATATGTTTTGGTCAATTTATGTTCTAAGCAAAGTGGCAATACCTAGGTCCTATATCAGAACACAACTGTAGACAACGAGGTACATATGTCTTCTCAGCAGCTTATGTACAACTGTTGAAGTCATGTTGGTGACAAGAAACTTGCCTCCAAGTGTTGGTAATCGCTATATTGATCGCTTTATTGATCCTATTGATCAATAGGATTGGAATATTGAGAAGAAATTACATAGAAAGAAGACTGTAAAAGGCCACAATACAAACCCAGGGGAAGGAGAAGGCTCAGAAAAGAGTGAGGAAAACTTGAAGATTGGAGCCGAAGAGATAGTATGGATGGTAGGGTGTTTGTCTTGCATGTAGGCAACCTGGGTTCCCAGGTTCGAGCTCCAACATCCCTTATGGACCCTGGAGCACCATTAAGAGTGATCCCTGAATGTTGAAGCAGAAGTAAGTCCTGAGTATGTCCAGGTGTCAAAAACTAACAACAGCAACAACCACAACTAAACTTTAAGATTAACATTGGCCCTGGTAAACAATACAACAATAAAGGCAATTACAAAAGCATAGGCAGTTATGGAGAAGGAAGATTCTTGATCTCCAGTTACTACATATGTTAGTAAATATTCCCAATAACATTTTACTCTAGACTAAAAAAACTTAAGATTTTATTTCATTTTCTTCGGAAGTTGGAGGTGGGTCTCCTAAGCAGATGCCACTCTTTGTAATACTAGGCCCACCTTGTGGCATTATTCAGAGTCTGAGTACTGTGGACAGCCCTAGGCATCATGGTGCTGTGCCAAGACTAAAAGGCTACACCTGGCTGTACTGAAGGACCAGTTGAAGGGTTGTGTGTGGAGTCACAGATCAAACCAGGATCCATTTTCAAGCATCCCTAAACCCTTATGCTATCTCTACATTTTCTTGACAGCCATAAAATTTAGTTTTAAACATCAGCAGCAACAGTAGCAACAACAGAAAAAAACATAAAAAGCATTAATTTATGTTCTATTTATCTTTTTCTTAGTTTTTTTTTTTTTCATTTGGGGAACACATCTAGTTGTGCTCATGACTTACTACTGGGTCTGTGAATAGAACTTTTTTATGCTCCATTGTGTATCATAGACAGAGATGGGACATGGACAGTAATGAACAGTGATGGACACATGTTCAGACAATACAAAACCAGTTATCCAAACAATTGGAGGAGAAAAGCTGAAGAGAAAATCAGAATAGTAGAAGTGAAGAGATAGTGGTTGAAGGTCATGGATACTTTGCTGCAAGTGGGGAGAAGTAATTTTTTGTATTGATGTTAAAGTTTATAGTTCGCTTTATTGTAACTATTTAAATTACAATAAATAAATAAGTAGTTCCAGAGTGGCCTAAATGATTGGGTGCACCATACAAAGGGAGTAACTATATGGGAAGTAAAAGAGTCTGTCTTTTGAAATCCCTTCTTCTTTGGGGCCATAGAGTGTGAGTTTGTGGACCATATTCAAATTTCCTCAGAGTATGCAAGCAGTGATCCTCTCTGACTTCCTGTAACTCCCTGGTCTTGGCACTTCTCATTTTGATTTTGCATATTGAGGGTGCTCTGTTTCGGCAGAAAAAGCCTGACAGAAAAAGACAGTCTATGTGTTTTTCACTGTATTTTCCACTTCTTAGTTATTGAGGACATGACTAAATTGTATAAACCTCAGGGGAAAGGATTTAAGGAAAGCATCTGTATGAGGCTGACATTGCAGAAAAACTAGGAGACTGAGAACCAGAAGGGTGTGTCCACTGATCTGTACTAAACAGTTGTCAACCCCTCTCTGTGCATGGGAGAATCTAAGCAGTCTCTGTGACCTAGTTCCCTCTCTACCACGTGGGTGTGGAAATAGACTTTTACTTGCATCTCAAATACAAGCAAAGGACTCTGCTCTTCTTAGAGAAAAACACATCAAAGGCCCAAGGAAGAAGTATTCTATTATTTATATAAACATTTTCATGACAAATCCTACCATACAGAGAAAGGTATAGTTCAACACAGCAAACATGTATAAAAAGAACCTGTTTTGTGCCAGACCCTGTATCAGCAAGGTGAACACAAAGATGAAGGGACATTAAATTTGCGGCTATGGAAGACATAATGTTCCAGCTGGGGAGTCAGGGACACAGCTGGGCATTTTCAATTTTATTTGGCAAGAACTAAGATATTGATGTGCATAACATATATTGGAAGAATATTTAAATAGAATTTGAGCATTCTGCAGGAAAGACCAAGTGAGACTGGCAATTTTCCAATTTCATTTGAAATCTGTATTTATTTTTTTTATGCTTTTGAAGGCAACATTCTTGTTACTACTTTTGCCAGAAAGGTAGCATAGAGGGTAAGGTACTTGCCTTGCATGCTGCTGACCCTATTTTGATCTCCTGGCATAGGATATAGTCCCTGAGAAATAGCCAAATGTGTTTTTCGAGTACAGAGACAGGAGTAACTTCTGAGCATTGCCAGGTGTGGCCCCAAAACCAAGAAAGAAAATAAAGCTTTTTGCTAAATAAAATAATTTAGAGGTACAAATAATTAGAGTTCCTTTAAATATTTGGTTAGTTAGATAAGCTACTATAAACATACATTACTCTAATATATTTTAATCAATATTTTAAAGTCTGGTATTTTATTGATTGATAATATGTAGTATTATATACACATCTAACATTGTTCTCAAACAGCACACTGAATAATCTAATAAATGACTTGCACTGAGCTCTTTAGATCTGAAACATATTTCAGATGCTCTGATACAAGTATTTCTTTTTGTTGTTTTTCTGAAGCACAAATACTTCTAAATAGAGTGAATATAAATTCAGGGAAGGCAAAGACTATTGTCTGTCTTATTTTGTTCCCCACTGAAATTTAGCAAACAGAACCATGCTATGCATATGTTACTGTGTAATAATTACAGAATGAATAAACAACTCTGTATTTGCAAATCCTGTAGTAGTTTCAGTTTAATTAAATCAATGCACACAGTGCTACTTTATCCCTGACTGCTTAAAGGTTTATTTTCTAAAATAATGATATTGAATGACATAAATATAATGTCTTAACTTTATCCCATTAGTGCGGCATTCAACATTCCAAAGTTCATGTACTTCCAACTTTCCCGTAGTAACATTCTTGGGACATTATATTTCAGTCTCCCCCATCTCACTAAGAACACTCATTGTGCATTATTTTAAGTTCCTTTAAGGGAAAAAATCCAAAGGTATGTATGCAATAACTCAGTAACCATCATTCACATAGACTTTTGTGGGAAAATAATTTAGCTAAAGAGGTATTTTGAAGAAGCTGTATCAACAGGATCAGTACAGTTCTTCAATATAAAATCTGAAATATATGAAAGAAAAATATTAAATTTATTTAGAAAATTGGAATAATATCTTATATGTTCTGATTTGGAGGGAATGATGCAAATACCAAAATAAAGGTGATACAAAGAGAGAGAGGTTAAGACTAGTGGTATATTTCCTTCTAAATATTTAATGTCTGAGAATCAAATAGTATAAGTTATAGGTGCTAAATTCCATAGTGAAGGTTTAGAATCTACAAAAGTCAGAAAGAAAAGTATTCAGTTGCATTCGCTGAAACAGATGATAAAAAACGGTATCTTGATTTCATTTATAGGGCATAAATTAGAATGACATCATTGTAAGATTACTAAAGACATTTTATAATATATATGTATATACACATATATATGTATATATCTATATATATATCTCTATTATATATATATATGTTTTTGAACCACACCCAGTGGTACTCAGATACTCAGAGCTTACTCCTCAGGGATCATTCCTTTTGGGCTCATGGAACCATCTGGGAGAAAGGGGATTGAACTCAAGTGGGCCACACACCTGGCAAGTACCCTATTCACTGGATTATCTTTCTGACCCCATTTTATAAAATACAATGAACATCACTTGAAAATGCCATCAATTTATATACATATATGGGCTGAAGCACTAGCACAGTGGTAGGGCGTTTGCCTTTCATGCGGCCGACCTGAGTTTGATTCCTCCGCCCCTCTCAGAGAGCGTAGCAAGCTACTGAGAGTATGGAGCCCGCACAGCAGAGCCTGGCAAGCTATCTGTGGCGTATTGGATATGCCAAAAACAGTAACAGTAAGTCTCACATTGAGAGACGTTACTGGTGCCTGTTCAAACAAATCCATGAACAACGGGATGACAGTGATGTATATATATGCATATATGTTTTATATATACATATATGCCTATTATATAAATGTGTATATGTATATATGCATGCAGAAAGTAACAGAAATGATGTTAGCTTTAAAATAGAAGAAATAGAATTTTATAATATGAAGAGTAAAGAATATAACTTTAATAAATTAGCTTTAATTAGATTATCAAAAAAGAATGTTTTACATTTCATCATATAACAAAAAAAATCCCTAAACAATAATAACCAGTTATTGTATACAACTATTTCATTGAAATAAATAAAGATTGGACAGTTATATAACAATCAAATGCTATAAAACAAACCACAGGTATTTTCTATCAATGAGAGAATTTTGTTGTGTTTTGGGCCAGATCAGGAGTTTCTCATGGTTCACTCCTGGGGGAACCATATGCGGTACCAGGGATCAAACTGCATTGGCTGTGATCAAGGCAAGCACCCTCTCTCTGTATTATTTCTGTAGCCCAAATGAGAAAAAAATTGGAGCTAAAAATTTTGGGGTGCTGGGTGCTGGTATACCCTGTGAAGCTCAAAGGTTACTCCTAGTGCACTTGGTGAACCATATGAAAAGTTGAATATTGAACCCCTTTCAGACATTTGCAAGGCAAGAGCCCTACTAGCTGTACTATGGCTCAGGCCCCTGAGCTAAAAATTATTAAGACAAAAGAATACAAATTAGCTATACAAGAGTTATAATGGTATGGAGGCAAGAGAGTACCCATCATATGGGAACAAGTCCCAAGAAGAAAACCCTGTGAGAAGAAAATTAAGAAAATCCCCAGGAAGAAAATTAAGAAAAACTCTCTTAATTTTATACCTAACTAGCTAAAGGAGCAAGATATTTGTCATCTGTTCATTTAAGCTTAGATGCAGCCTCATACCTTCAATATCCCTCTAAATCTGATATCAAGACAAAGGCAGGCAGAACATTAGGATGGCTATTAGTTGTACGATTTGTACCATCAGGCCCAGCTTCCCACTTTCACACTCCACTCTAAGAGAAAATTTCCAATTTTACCTTGCCTATTTTTCCCCTGTCTCTAGATATTCCCTATTGTCCCTCCTCCCTAGCCCTGAGCAGAAGGTTCCAACATCTATTAGGAGACAAGGCTGTGAAAAAGCTTCTGGCTATTGCTTTCTGAGAATGGACCATTGTGTCAAGTCACAGATGTATACCACTCTGTAGGGGTCTGTCCAGGGTTTACTCCTGGTTATATGCTTAAAAAAGGAACAGGCAGAGGAATCCAGGTGTGCAGAACCCGGGTCTGAGATCTCCAAGCCTGCTCGAATCGGGACTGGGCCTCTTCTACCCAGATTCCCCACTTTCCAATAGCTAGGCAGTCACATCTAGAAACTGCCCCTGTGCTGTGTAATCCCATCAACAGCCAACATCTAGAGATTACGAAACTGAGCTCCTGGAATCACGCGGCTATGCGACATTTTATAGCCTGGTTCTCCCTCTCGGTGAACCTGGCAAGCTACCTAGAGTCTCCTGCCCACATGGGAGAGCCTGGCAAGCTCCCCGTTGTGTACTCATATGCCAAAACCAGTAACAATGATGGGTCTCATTCCCCTAACCCTAAAAGAGTCTCTAATGTGGCACTGTTGGGAAGGACGAGTGAAGAGAGGCTTTCAAAATCTCAGGGCTAGGAAGAATGGAGACGTTACTGAGACCGCTCAAGAAAATCGACAATCAAGGAGATGATGATGATGATGATGATGATGATGATGATATATACTTAAGGATTACTTCTAGTGGTGCTTGAGGATCCATATGGGATTCAAGGAATTGAACATGTTTTAGCTCATATAGGATAAGCACATTATCTCTTATAGTATCTCTCCAACCCCAGGATTTTACTGAGATACCTTGATGTACAAATATTAAAATATTTGTCAAATATTAAAGTAACTTCATTTTGTCTCTATCCAAAACATTGTAAAACAAAATCAGTTATTTTTTCTGTATAGATATGACTCATTCTGATTAATAAACTCCAGTAGAAAAAATTTTATACTATACTAAGTTGTATAGCATTATAAAGTACTATATTATATAATATTTTTGGTGCTAATTCTAAGACCATAATCTTGGTTAAAATCTAATCTTTAATCTTAAAAAGTCACATGGACTAACCATAATATTCTTAGATAATTTTTAAACTCTTTTATTTCATTTAATTTGTCCAATAAAAAATTCAGATTAACAGATCTTTCCATTTTTCCCATCAGCCTATTAGTTTAGAAATCTTTTAACATAATAGTTATCCAATAAATCAATAAATAAGCATTGATCCGTGAATAAGACATAGCACATAAATAAAGAGCCTGGCCATCATTCCCTAAGGCATATATACAGGTGAATTGACTCCCTGATCTGGGTAAAAGTTCACAACAGTTCCCACTCCCAGAGATCTGTTTAAAGATCTGCTCCAAATTTGTAGGGAAATGAAGGGCAAAAGGGAGTTAGTTCATTCACTGGTGTGTGCACCAAGAAACTTTTCCCCATTCAGAGATAAGGAAGTGAGGAATACACACACACACACACACACACACACACACACACACACACACACACACACATACTTCAACAATCTTACCCCAGTGGTTTCCACTGACCTGTTAAGAATGGCATAAGAGGTCGCAAAACCAGGATAAGAGAGCAAAGCTGATAGCCTCCTGGACAGAGATGCCACTCCTCACTGAGTTAGCATGAGAAAAGGTCAAGAAAGAACAGAAATGACATCTAGCTGACAAGTTAGAAAAAGGCTGCAAAGAAGGGAATTTTACAGATCAAAAGAATAGGAAAACACTTTATCAGGTAAGGTTAGGTATCAGATTAGTGGTAACCAAAATGAACAATAGTATCCGATAGCCTGTGTGTGCATTCCTGTCCCCGCAGGCACCATACATCTTACTTACAAATCAAAGCAGAGTAGAGGTTATAGCAAAAGTAAGCTGGTGACTGAGCTTCCCTTGTTGACCAAGGTTTGATCCTAGGCACGACATAATATCCTCCACGCCAGTCAGGAGTGATCCTTGAACATAGATCCAGAAATAAGCTCTGAGCTGGTCTGCCCTCCCTATACACACATTAAGAAAAAAAAAATCAAAGCAGAGTTGATTTAGGAGTAGAAGCTATTTTAAATGCAGTTCACTTTTACTCTCTTTTCCCCTCCAGTTCTATCAAAGAGCATGACTATGGTTACCTTAAATAGCTATTCTTCAGTATCCAAATGAAAGAACGTTATCCATGAACTGGTAACCTAACGGACAGTTTGTTGGGAGTAGATTCAGTATTTTCCATCTAGGAAGAAAGTAAATAAAATGTCTAAGCCTAAACACTGACAAGTGTGGCCCAATCTCCTCCCAGTAATTTTTTTAAAAAACCTGTCAAATCAAATGAAAGTTTGAGGTAGATATTGGTTTGCTAGCAGGAAACGTCTCTAAACACAAAATTGTAGCAGATTTTAGAAAATCGGTGTGAGGAAATATGCAATACACAAAATTAAAATTCTAGTATATTATCCTGCTATCGGTATCTGTATATTAGAGTTAAATCATACTCAAGTAATCTTTGAGTTTCCTGCCAAACTCTGGTTTCGTACTCTCAAATGTTCTTTTAACTTATATTTTATTGGAATTCTCTTTCTTTCCACTCCATTCTTGCAACTATTTAAGTTTCTTCGCAACACTTTGGTTTTAGGCAAGAAATCTGAGACATTAATAGGGAGTTGTGCAAAATACATTATTTAGGCTAGGTTGGTCAAATTTAAACTCAGTATTTAGAAAATATTTGTAGGCATAGTATAAAAATAAAACATGCCATTTGCCTTCGGCTCCAAAAGTTTAAGGTAATTCAATGTACTGATTTTAGCAGACATGGCTGTCTGCTAGAATATGCAGCAATATTCAAGAAGTCATTATGGATAGTTCTAAATGTAAAACAAATGATGAAATGTCTTCTAATCCTCTGATACATATTTTCTCCATTCAACTGAATTATACCAGGCACTGCATTATTATGTTTCTTATTGTAGTTTGATAGAGTTAGCAATAAAATTTTCATGAGGGTCATTGAAACAATTCTGATTTGTAAGAATATTTTCATTTGGCATGTTTATAGATTATATCTCCAAAATAAAGACAATATTTTCTTGAATACAGAAATCTATGTTTTAATAGTTTCTTATTTGGCCTAGACTCTATTTTAAGGAATTTTGGTGAAACATGTACCTAAATAGTAATGGAAAAGTACTTAGAAGCTGGAAGATGTAAAGTTATGATGATGAAAATATAAAACTAGTTCACAAAATCGAAAGCCAAAATTTCTATGTTGGGACTCAATTTGAAAAATACAGTTGTAAATAGTGGCCAATTAATGTAACTGCTACACACATAGTTTTTGGATTTAGATGCTAGTCTTCCATTAAATAATAAAGCAAAGCCAATCACATCATACACAATGTTAAATCATAACTATTCATAAATGTGAAACAAAATGTTATGGCATTCTTCTGCATGAATCCATTGAAATATTTTTCATCTTAAAGTTTAATTCTTTGCAATGATTTTTTGTCATAATAGATGGGTCCTATCATAACATCTGTGTTCTGGACCCTTTCTGACCTTATCGCTTGCTGCAATGGAATCATAGCTGAGTCTCAAACATGTCAAGATCACTCCTACCTTAGACTTTGCATGTTGCTAGAATTTTTTTATAATATATTTACATGTCTTGGTCTGTTTTCTCCCTTTAAGTGTTAGCATCAATGTCATTTAACAAAATACCATTTATTAATACTTAAATAGTATATATGCTGAACTTTATTTTGTCCCCTTACCCTCCCTTTCTTTTTGTTGTAAATGATGGAGAGTTGGAACTTGCAGTCTACACACACTTTGTTGTGGTGCTTTGGGATTCACATACTTTTTTTTTTTTTTTTTGCTTTTTGGGTCACACCTGGCAATGCACAGGGGTTACTCCTGGCTCTGCACTCAGGAATTACCCCTGGCCGTGCTCAAGGGACCATATGGGATGCTGGGATTTGAACCCAGGTCGGCCGCATGCAAGGCAAACACCCTACCTGCTGTGCTATCTCTCCAGCCCCAGGATTCGCATACTTTTAAACTATGGTGCTTACACATATTATATCACTGTTTATCAGAAACCAGCAATAAATCTGTAAGCAGTTTCTGTTGCTGCTGTAGCATATTAGCATATTACTATAAAGAGTGTTTTATAGCATCACAAATCGATTATTATACATTTCTGGAAGTAAGATTTCTCAAATCGTCAGCGGGCTGGTTTAGGAGAGAATATATCATTTGGCAGCAGAGGTGCCAATTGGTTGTTTGTTTTGAGACAAATTCAGTGGTACTCTGGGCTTTCTTCTAGCTCTGTGCCAGATCACTTCTTGTGGGGCTCAGGAAACAAACTCAGGTCAGTTATGTTCAAGAACAGCACACTCCTCCCTCCCCCCTCCACCTTCCTACTGTTGCTCTGGCACCTAGGAGATAATTTGTACTTGCTAGTTTCAGAAGCCACAATATTGCCTGATCCTTACTCAAATAATCACTCTGACTTCAAATTCTGTTATCACTTCTCCTTCTCTAGACTTACATGTCAGCCTTGCATTTATAAGGATCCTTGTGATACATTTTATCAATTGGATAATCCAAAATGATCTCCCCATTTCAAGGTTCTGAACCTATCACATCTGCAGAGTCTTTTTGGCCAAGTAAAAACTTCTCTCTGAAGACAGTGCAACAGTGCAGTCTCAAATACTTTGAAGTAGAAAAGAATTATTGGCTATGGTCTCTCAATGTCCTATTTCTAATCAAGGGAAGTATTTATCTTTTCTAATCCACTCCAGTCTTCAAACATGATGTTTTTGCTTCCCCCTTCTCACTTTCTCTCCCTCTTTCTCTCTTGTTCTCTCTCAAAAAATAAAACAAAACAAAGTTTGTCCATATCTAATTGAAATCTCTACCCTCTTCCTGTACTCTTGAAATTAACCTGCATTTGTATTCTGGGAATCTGCAGGGACAGAGAATGAATGGCTGGTGGTTTGAGAAAGAAATAAAATTCACAATGGGGAAAAAAGAAGGCAACAAGCAAAGATGTGAAGCAGTAGGAGTAATTAATAAATAGTGACTGAGGGAAAGAGGAGTAATCAGAAGTAATGAGGCTATGAAAAGAACTGAATGAAGTGTATTTGTTAGAGGCAGAAACTGCGGAAATAGGAATGGAACATGAAAGTTAACAAAAAACGCTTCCAACAACAGTTTATTGGTAATGATTTGGTCATGGTTTACTTCTTCATGCAGCTCTTGCAATGTTATTCCAAAGTTAGAGCAATTATATCATCACGTTCTGTGCTTAAACATACTGATAAACTCCTAGTTTTTTTTTTCTTGGAAAGGAATCATCTCTTAAGAGTACGCTCTCTCTCTCTCTCTCTCTCTCTCTCTCTCTCTCTCTCTCTCTCTCTCTCTCTCTCTCTCTCTCTCTCTCTCTCTCTTGCTTTTTTGAGTCACACCTGGCGATGCACAGGAGTTACTCCTGGCTCTGCACTCAGGAATTACCCCTGGCAGTGCTCAGGGAATCATATGTGATGCTGGGAGTCGATCCCGGGTTGGCCCCTTCCCGCTGTGCTATCACTCCAGCCCCTCTCTTTTTCTTTTTTTCCATTTTTGTCTTTATCTTTGCAATTCCATGTATCAAATAAAAAGCCTCACATAAGCAAGCCAAGCCATCCATTGCTAAGCCTTAGCTCCAGTAACAATTATTGTAATTAAACAATTAGAAACAAGAGGCAGAGAATCTTCAGGGCCCAAAGCAATGCTTCCAGACCCAAAGCTAAAGCAAGGGCAACCTGGAAAAGGTCAGGTGAGCCCCCACACACTCAAAGAGAGCCCTGATAGCTGATAATCTCCATCCTCCATAATCTCCTCCATTCTTCCAGCCAGACTCTACTGCTTAGACAAGACTCACTAGAAATTAATCTTTTGAAAAACTCTGGTATGTGAGCTTTGTGACTGAAATCTCCAAGATTTTACACAATTGAGATTGGGCTACTTTCCCCCATCTACCTGTACATTCGGAAGACTCACCCGTCAGACACATACCCCAAAGTCACAGACCTTAAGAAGGACATTGTGGGCAACACGATAGTAGTTGGAGACTTCAACACAGCCCTATCACCTCTGGACAGATCAAGAAGATTAAAACTCACCAAGGAAATAATGGAGTTGAAGGAAGAAATAGAAGAGAGAGCTAATAGATCTATACAGGGCTCTATATCCAAAAAAAAAAGGGAATACACTTTCTTTTCCAGCGCACATGGAACATTTTCCAGAATAGACCATGCACTGGGCCACACAACATACCTCAACAGAATCAACAAAATAGACGTTGTACCAACTATTTTTTCAGACCATGATGCACTGAAAATAGAAGTTAATCATGGTCAGATGCAGAAAAATAAATCAAACACCTGGAAATTAAATAGCTTGATGTTGAACAATGAGTGGGTCAGGAAGGAAATCAAGGAAGAAATCAAAAGGTACCTGGAAACAAATAAGAATGAAGACACGAGCTATCAGAACCTGTGGGACGCAGCTAAAGCCGTTTTAAGGGGAAAATTTATAGCTATACAAGCATATCTCAGGAAGGAAGAAAGGGCCCGCATAAATAACTTGACTTCACAGCTCAAGACCTTAGAAAAGGATCAACAAAAGAAGCCCAAACCAGGCAGAAGGAAAGAGATAATAAAACTTAGAGCAGAAATTAACGACATGGAAACCCAAAAGACAATTCGAAAGATCAATGAAACCAAGAGCTGGTTTTTTGAGAAAATAAATAAGATTGATAAACCACTAGCAAGACTCACAAAGAAAGAGAGAGAGAGAGAACACTTATAAGTCGAATCAGAAATAAAAAGGGGGACATCGCAACAGAAACCAATGAAGTTCAAAAGATCATCAGAGACTACTTTGAAAATCTGTATGCCACGAAACAAGAGAACCTAGAAGAAATGGATAAATTCCTGGATTCCTATAATCTCCCAAGGCTGAACCAAGAAGACCTGGAGTTCCTGAATAGTCCTATTAACATCAAGGAAATTGAAACGGTAATCAAAAGTCTTCCCCAAAACAAAAGCCCAGGCCCAGATGGATTCACTAGCGAATTCTTCCAAACATTTAAAGGGGACCTATTACCAGTTCTTCTCAAGCTTTTCCGGGAAATTGAAGAAACAGAAACCCTCCCAAACAGTTTCTATGAGGCTCACATCTCCCTAATACCAAAAACAAACAACGACACCACAAAAAAGAGAACTACAGACCAATATCCCTGATGAACACAGATGCGAAGATTCTCAACAAAATATTAGCAAACAGAATTCAACAACTCATCAAAAAGATCATACACCACGACCAAGTGGGATTCATCCCGGGGATGCAAGGATGGTTTAACATCCGGAAATCAATCAACATAATCCATCATATCAACAAAAGAAAAGATAAAAATCATATAATCATATCAATAGATGCAGAGAAAGCATTTGACAAGATCCAGCACCCGTTTATGATGAAAACTCTCGCCAAAATGGGTATAGAAGGGACCTTCCTCAATATACTCAAAGCCATCTACCACAAGCCTACGGCAAGCATCATCCTCAATGGGGAAAAACTAAGACCCTTCCCTCTGAGAACAGGGACAAGACAAGGATGCCCACTCTCTCCTCTTCTGTTCAATATAGTACTGGAAGTACTTGCAATAGCGATTAGGCAAGAAAAAGATATTAAGGGCATTCAGGTAGGAAAGGAAGAAATCAAGCTCTCACTATTCGCTGATGATATGATATTATACTTAGAAAACCCTAAAATCTCTACCAAGAAACTCCTAGAAACAATAGACTCGTATAGTAAAGTTGCAGGCTATAAAATCAATACCCAAAAGTCCATGGCTTTCTTATATGCAAATAGTGAGAGAGAAGAAAGCGACATGATAAAAGCTATCCCGTTCACAATTGTGCCTCAAAAAATCAAATACCTTGGAATCAGCTTAACTAAGGAGGTAAAGGACTTGTATAATGAAAACTACAAAATGCTACTTCAGGAAATAAAAGAAGACATGAGGAAATGGAAAAATATCCCCTGCTCATGGATTGGAAGAATTAATATTGTCAAGATGGCAATTCTCCCCAAAGCATTGTACAAATTCAATGTGATCCCTATAGGGATACCCTTGTCATTCTTCAAAGAAATGGAGCAAGTGCTCCTGAAATTCATATGGAACAATAAGCCCCCACGAATAGCTAAAGCAATTCTTGGGAAAAAGAAAATGGGAGGAATCAACCTCCCCAACTTCCAACTCTACTACAAAGCGGTAGTCATTAAAACAGCTTGGTACTGGAACAAAGGCAGAGGGGCAGACCAATGGAACAGGGTTGAATACTCTGACACATCCCCCCAAGTATATGACCATCTGATCTTTGATAAAGGAGCAAAAAAGGCGAAGTGGAGCAAGGAAAGCATGTTTAACAAATTGTGCTGGCAAAACAGGACAGCTACATGCAAAAAAATGGGCTTAGACCTCCACCTATCACCATTTACAAAAGTCAGATCAAAATGGATTAAGGACCTCAACATCAGACCAGAATCCCTAAGGTACATTGAAGACAAGGTCGGCAAAACCCTCCACGACATTGAAGCCAAAGGTATCTTCAAAGCTGACACGCCACTGGCCAAGTAAGTGAAAACAGAGATAAATGAATGGGACTATCTCAAACTAA
Source organism: Sorex araneus (assembly GCF_027595985.1). Lineage (NCBI taxonomy): Eukaryota > Metazoa > Chordata > Mammalia > Eulipotyphla > Soricidae > Sorex > Sorex araneus. The sequence continues at coordinate 105,080,067 of NC_073305.1, forward strand.
GAAGCTTCTGCACCTCAAGAGAAACAGTGACCAAAGTACAAAGACAATCTACAGAATGGGAAAGGATATTTATGCAGTACCCATCCGATAAAGGGTTGATAACAAGGATATACAATGCACTGGTTGAACTCCACAAGAAGAAAACTGCCAACCCGATCAAAAAATGGGGTGATGAAATGAACAGAAGCTTTCCTAAAGAAGAAATCCGAATGGCTCAGAGGCACATGAGAAAATGTTCCACATCACTAATCATCAGGGAAATGCAGATCAAAACAACCATGAGATACCATCTCACACCACAGAGACTGGCCCACATCCCAAAAAACAAAAGCAACAGGTGTTGGCGTGGATGCGGGGAGAAAAGGGACTCTTCTTCACTGCTGGTGGGAACGCCGACTGGTTCAGCCCTTTTGGAAAACAATATGGACGATTCTCAAAAAATTAGAAATTGAGCTTCCATTTGACCCAGCAATACCACTCCTGGGAATATATCCCGGAGAGGCAAAAAGGTATAGTAGAGATGGCATCTGCATCTCTATGTTCATTGCAGCACTGTTTACAATAGCCAGAATCTGGAAAAAAACAGAGTGCCCCAAAACAGATGACTGGTTAAAGAAACTCTGGTACATCTACACAATGGAATACTATGTAGCTGTCAGAAAACAGGAAGTCATGAAATTTGCATATAAATGGATCAACATGGAAAGTATCATGCTGAGTGAAATGAGTCAGAAAGAAAGAGACAGACATAGAAAGATTGCACTCATATGTGGAATATAATGGAACTGAGAAGTACAAGTTGGCAATGATGCAACTTCTGACAGATATCTCTCTGGACTTAGTTACTAAAATACTAAATTACAGAACCCAAAAACTGAGAGGCCGATAAGAGTGGTCACTCGACCTCATACCTCTTCATCCTCAGCAATGGAAAACAAATTATCTAATGCTTCCTTTTCAGCAGGTCTGACTTTAGGGGAGAGACTCTCCAAACAATAATAGTGAGTTTTGTTGAAATATTGTATGCAATCAAAGTGAAAGTAAAGTGAAATTTATTAGTTACACAGGTGGGGGAGTCTTAGGGTGGGGGGGCTAGGGGCGTGGGGGGGTTAGGGGTGTGAGGGGTGGGGTGGAGCTATACTGGGATTCTTGGTGGTGGAATATGAGCACTGGTGAAGGGATGGGTATTCGAGCATTGTATAACTGAGATTTAAACCTGAAAACTTTGTAACTTTCCACATGGTGACTCAATAAAAAATTTAAAAAAAATAATAAAAAAATAAAAAAATAAAAATTTAAATCCAACTTCCCGCATCCCACCGCCCCAGCTTTCCCGTCCGGCTGGCTCCCTCCAACACGGCCGTTTCCCAGGTAATCAGGCGACTCCCAGCCACGCCTCCAGAGTGCGAACCCGGTTCCCACTCGGCCGCCCGGACATCGGACCCTTGCTGCTGCCACTTCCTGCATCCCATTGCCCCAGCTTTCTTGTCCGGCTGGCTCCCTCCAACCCGGGTGACCCACGTCCCAGGAACCCATGCTAGGAAGAAACGGGGGCGTGGACTGTATCTTGAGGGGCGTGGCCTTTAGTGGGCATGGCCTAAAAGCGGCGTGTCCTCCTGCCAGTGCGGCGGCCGCTAACAAGGCCACAGTTATTATTTCCTACCTTAGCACATTAGGTATAGTCTTCTTGCTTTGAAAATTGCTTTAACACATCTCAATCACTTATTCGAACTAGCCTATTAGCTCTAAGTTTAGAAAAATTATCAGTGAATAAGAGAAGCTTAGCAAAGCCTTTGTAAAGAGAACTTAGCCTTAAGTCTTCATTAAAGCCCCCACATCAATCAGGAAGAAAAAGCTGAGTGTAAGGAAGAACTCTAGAATAGGAATAAAGCTGCCATCAGCAATAGCACAAACAGAGCCCCTCCTTCTCTCAGCAAGAGGTAGTAGGAATAAACACCTATAAAGTTCCAATCCTATACTCCCATAACAATATGAAGAAGGAGCGAAAATCCCCTCCAGGAAGAGAGGGTGAAGAAAAGATACTAGAAACTTCAAAAGAGGCTCCCACCATATACGACTTCTCAGATAAACAATTCAGAGAGGTAATCTGGAGGAGAGTGAACCTACTCCAAGCAACCATGGAACAGACGTCCAATAAATTAAGGGAGGAGATGAATGAATCACTGGAACGATCTACCAAAAAAATGCAGGAAGAAATGAGAGCAGAAATTTCAAACCTACGAACGGAAGTCACACAAATAAAGGAAACGGTAGATGAATTAAAAATCACAGTAGATACCCTCAACAGTGGAATGACTACAGCCGAAGACAGAATCAGCTAGCCTGAGGATGAGCTGCAGAAAGCTTACAGACAACAACAAATAATGGCGAAAGACCTCAAAATGGCTATAGAGCAAATCAGAGCCCTGGGGGATGACTTCAAGAGGAACAACATAAGAATCATTGGAGTACCAGAACCACAGGGAAGCAACCCCAATAAAAAAAAACATAGTCAAAGACATCATTACTAAGAAATTCCCAGAGCTGGAGAAGGCAGGCATCCAGATACAAGAAGTCCGAAGAGTGCCAGCAAAAAGAGACCCAAATAAAAAGACTCCAAGGCATATCATAGTCAGAATGGCAGATGCTGTAGATAGAGACACAATTCTACAAGCAGCAAAGTCAAAGAGGGAAATCACATACAAAGGAGCACCCCTCAGATTTACAGCAGACCTGTCAGAGGAAACTCTCCGAGCCCGAAGACAATGGTGGGACACAGTGAAAAAACTCAACGAAATGAATGCCTCACCAAGAATACTTTATCCTGCTAAACTCTCACTCAAACTCGAAGGAACCATACACTATTTCTCGGATAAACAACAGCTCAGGAACTTCATAGACTCAAAACCAAACTTGAAAGAAGGTCTAAAGGGGCTACTGTAAGACAAGGTGGAGCCACATAAAAACAACAAATGCCACAGAAATATAACACTAAATCCTATCACAATAATCACTCTCAAGGGACACTCTGCGCCTAAAGACTTTGATTCCAAAGATGTAACATATTCGGGCATCCAGCACAGCACCCCATAGCGATGCACTGGGACATCGAACTGGGCTACAACTCTGTGCTGCCGGGGGTGGATTTTTTTTCCTCCACACCCTGTCTTCCTGCACGGAAAGCGGCGGGCTGGCGGCACCCATGTGGCAGGCGCCATCTTCTGTGAATCCAAACCCACAGGTATTCGGTTTTTACTTTTGGGGCTCCCAGGAACTTATGGGGAGGGGGCGTAACCAGCACGCCCTCGGCCCAGATAAATCCGGAGCTGCTGAGCGCGAATCGGACACTCTGCGCCTAAAGACTTTGAATTTAGAGACTTCTTACAGCAATGCACTGGGACTGTGAGCTGGGCTATGTAATTTCTGGCAGAATTTTCCCTGGACTTTATACAGAAATCCAAAACCGCGTGTCCGCGCAACTTAACATTTATAATTGTCAGCAATGTGAAACGGTTCCTTTTGAACAGGTCTGACTTGGGGGGGAAAACTCCAAATAATAACAGTAAGTTTTTGTTGAAATATTGAAGGTTTTTAATGTAGCAGCCACCTCTGGACTGTGAACTAAGCAAAAGCCCCATGCTGGCCGACGCGGCGTGGTGTACACCATACTATGAGGTGCAGGAAGGGGGATGAGGGGGAAAAAGAAAAAAAAAAGGGAAAAGGAAAAAGGAAAAAAAAAGAGAGAGATTGAGTTATGTACTTGTAGCAGTGGGGCTACATATCTCTTCATTTCCAGCAATGAAAAACTAATTATCAAATGTAGTAGGTCTGTCTTCTTGGTTGGAAACTCCAACAACTATAGTGAGTTTTGTGTTGAATTATGGAATGTAATCAAGGTAAAGAAAAAATGAAGTGAAATTCATTAGTTATACAGTAGGGGGTAGGGGGTGGGGGCGGGGGGTATACTGGGGTATCTGGTGGTGGAATATGGGCACTGGTGAAGGGATGGGTGTTTGAATATTGTATAACTGACATATAAACCTGAGAACTTTGTAACTTTCCACATGGTGATTTAATAAAAATTAAAAATAAAATAAAATAAAATATTTATAATAAAAAAATAATAATCTCTCTCAATGTCAGCGGCCTAAATGCACCCATCAAGAGACACAGAGTGGCAAAATGGATCCGGAAATTAAACCCAACATTCTGCTGCCTGCAAGAAACACACCTGAACAAACAGAGTAAACATAGTCTCACAGTCAAAGGATGGAAAACAATCCTGCAAGCAAACAACCCCCTTAAAAAAGCTGGAGTGGCCATCCTAGTATCCGACAATATAGATTTCAGGTTGAAAAAGATTAGAAGGGACAGTGAAGGCCACTTTCTATTCATCAAGGGATATGTACAACAGGAGGAAATCACACTCTTAAACATATACGCACCCAATGAACGACCGGCTAAATACATAAAACAACTCCTTACAGACCTCAAAGAGGACATCACTAACAGCAAAATAGTAGTTGGAGACTTCAATATCCCCCTGTCACCTCTGGATAGATCAACAAGAACAAAACTCAGCAAGGAAACACTGACTCTGAAAGAAGAAATGGAAGAGAGAGGCCTAATAGACCTATACAGGGCTTTACACCCCCAAAAGAAAGAATACACATTCTTTTCCAGTGCACACGGAATATTTTCCAAAATAGACCATGTACTGGGCCCCAGAACATACCTCAATGGAATCAGAAAAATAGAAATTGTATCAACCATCTTTTTAGACCTTGAAGCACTGAAGATAGAAGCCAACCACACACCGACACGGAGAACCAAATCAAACACCTGGAAACTAAACAACTCAATGCTGAACAATGAGTGGGTCAGAAAGGAAATCAAAGAAGAAATCAAGAAATACTTAAAAACAAATAAAAATGAGGACACGAGTTATCTAAACCTATGGGACGCAGCTAAAGCCATGTTAAGGGGAAAATTTATAGCTCTCCAAGCATTCTTCAGGAGGGAAGAAAGGGCCCACATATAGAACTTGACTTCATAGCTCAATACCTTAGAAAAGGACCAGAAAAAGGAATCCAAACCAGACCGAAGGGAAGAAATAATAAAAATTAGAGCAGAAATTAATGATATAGAAACCATAAAAACAATCCAAAAGATCAATGAAACAAAGAGCTGGTTCTTCAAGAAAATAAATAAGATTGATAAACCGATAACAAGACTCACAAAGAAAGAAAGAGAGAGAGCCCTATTAAATCGAATCAGAAATGAAAAGGGGGATATCATGACAGAAACCAGTGAGATACAAAAGATCATTAGAGACTACTTTGCAGGCCTATACGCCACAAAACAGGAGAGCCTAAAAGAAATGGATGAATTCCTTGACTCCTACAATCTCCCAAGACTTAACAAAGAAGACTTGGAATATCTGAATAGACCCATCAATGTTAAGGAAATTGAAACTGTAATCAAAAGTCTCCCCAAAAACAAAAGCCCAGGCCCAGATGGGTTCACTGGTGAATTCTTCCAAACATTTCAAGAAGACCTGTTGCCAGTTCTCCTCAAACTTTTCCAGGAAATTGAAAAAACAGGAACTCTCCCAAACAGTTTCTATGAAGCACACATCGCCCTAATACCAAAAGCAAACAAAGACACCACTAAGAAAGAAAATTACAGACGAATATCCCTGATGAACACGGATGCGAAGATCCTCAACAAAATATTAGCAAATAGGATCCAACAACTCATCAAAAAGATCATAAATCATGACCAAATGGGATGCATCCCAGTGATGCAAGGATGGTTTAACATTCGGAAATCAATCAACATAATCCATCATATCAACAAAAGTAAAGATAAAAACCATGTGATCACATCAATAGATGCAGAGAAAGCATTTGTCTAGATCCAACATCCTTTCATGATGAAAACCCTCACAAAAATGGGGTTTGGAGGAACTTTCCTCAAGATAGTCGAAGCCATCTACCACAAGCCTACAGCAAGCATTATCCTCAACAGGGAAAAACTAAGGGCCTTTCCTCTAAGATCAGATACAAGACAAGGATGCCCACTCTCACCACGTCTCTTCAATATAGTACTGGAAGTACTTGCGATAGCTATTAGACAAGAAAAAGAGATTAAGGGCATCCAGATAGGAAAGGAAGAAATCAAACTCTCACTATTTGCAGACGATATGATACTATATCTAGAGAAGCCTAAAGCGTCTACTAAGAAACTCTTAGAAACAATAGACTTATACAGTAAAGTTGCAGGCTACAAAATCAATACCCAAAAATCCATGGCGTTCTTATATACAAACAATGAGGCAGAGGAAAGGGACATGAAAAAAGCAATCCCATTCACAATCGTGCCCCAGAAAATCAAGTACCTCGGAATCAGCTTAATCAAGGAAGTAAAAGACCTCTACAAAGAAAACTATAAAACGCTACTCCATGAAATCAAAGAGGACATGAGGAAATGGAAACATATACCCTGCTCGTGGATAGGGAGAATCAATGTTGTCAAAATGGCAATACTCCCCAAAGCATTATACAGATTCAACGCGATCCCTGTAAGGATACCCATGACATTTTTCAAAGAAATGGATCGAGCAATCCTAAAATTCATATGGAACAACAAACACCCACGGATAGCTAAAACAATTCTTGGGAAAAAGACGATGGGAGGCATCACCCTCCCCAACCTCAAACTTTATTACAAAGCAGTAACAATTAAAACAGCATGGTACTGGAACAAAGGCAGAGCCGCAGACCAATGGAACAGGGTGGAATATCCCTACACACAACCCCAAATGTATGATCATCTAATCTTTGATAAGGGAGCAAGAGATGTGAAGTGGAGCAAGGAAAGCCTCTTTAACAAATGGTGCTGGCACAACTGAACAACCACATGCAAAAGAATGGGCTTAGACCTCGACCTGACACCATGCACAAAAGTCAGATCAAAATGGATTAAAGAACTCAACATCAGACCACAAACCATAAGGTTCATTGAAGACAAGGTCGGCAAAACCCTCCACGATATTGAAGATAAAGGTATCTTCAAAGATGACACGGAACTAAGCAATCTAGTAGAAGCAAGATAAACAGATGGGACTACATTAACCTAAAAAGCTTCTGCACAGCAAAAGATACAGTGACCAGAATACAAAGACTATCTACAGAATGGGAAAGGATATTCACACAATACCCATCCGATATGGGGTTGATATCAATGGTATATAAAGCACTGGTTGAACTCTACAAGAAGAAAACATCCAACCCCATCAGAAAGTGGGGTGAAGAAATGAACAGAAACTTTCCCAAGGAAGAGATAAGAATGGCCAAAAGGCACATGAAAAAGTGCTCTACATCACTAATCATCAGGGAGATGCAAATCAAAACAACCATGAGATACCACCTCACACCACAGAGACTAGCACACATGCAAAAGAACAAAAGCAACCGCTGTTGGAGAGGATGTGGGGAGAAAGGTACCCTTCTACACTGCTGGTGGGAATGCAGACTCTTTCAGCCCTTTTGGAAAAGAATATGGACAATTCTCAAAAAATTAGACATTGAGCTCCCATTTGACCCAGCAATAGCACTGCTGGAATTATATCCCAGAGAAGCTAAAAAGTATAGTCGAAATGACATCTGCACTTATATGTTCATTGCAGCACTGTTTACAATAGCCAGGATCTGGAAAAAACCCGAGTGCCCTAGAACAGATGACTGGTTGAAGAAACTTTGGTACATCTATACAATGGAATACTATGCAGCTGTTAGAAAAAAGGAGGTCATGAAATTTGCATATAAGTGGATCAGCATGGAAAGTATCATGCTAAGTAAATGAGTCAGAAAGAGAGAGACAGACATAGAAAGATTGCTCTCATCTGTGGAATATAGAATAACAGAGTAGGAGACTAACACCCAAGAATAGAAGAATAGTAGAATTAAGTACCAGGAGGTTGACTCCATGGCTTGGATGCTGGCCTCACATTCTGGGGAGAGGGCAACTCAGAGAAGGGATCACCAAGTATAATGAGTTTGGAGGCCATGCAGGGGAAGGGTGATGCGGGCTGAATGTGGTCTAGAGACTGAACACAGTGGCCACTCAAGACCTCTATTGCGAACCACAACACCTAATGAGAGAGAAAACAAAAGGAAATGCCCTGCCACGGTGGCAGAGTGGGGGGGGGGGGGTGGGGTGGGGGTGGGTAGGAGGGATGTTGGGTGTACAGGTGGTGGAGAATGGGCACTGGTGAAGGGATGGGTTCTCAAACTTTGTATGGGGGAAACATGAGCACAAAAATGTATAAGTCTGTAACTGTACCCTCATGGTGATTCACTAATTAAAAATAAATAAATTTTAAAAAAGAAAAAAAAAGAAACGAAATTAATTTAGAGATCTCTTAAAACATTGTATGTTGCATGTAACTGTGTCAAAAATAGCTTCAAATCTCGGTACCTTATACCTGGTTTCCCTGAACACTGCCACGTATGACCCCTAATCATGGAGGCAGGTATGATCCTGCCTAACAAAGTTAGCTATGATCCCTAAACACTGCCAGGTATGGTCCCTCCCTAAAAGATAATAAAATAAAATTAAGTGGAGCACTTAAGATAAAATAATTAATCTTTGCATCAATACTATTTATTGAGCTGAATTAAATAACCATCACAATAAGAATAACAAAAACCTATCAGTGTTTTAATTGACTTGATATAGCACAGAGAAATAATTTTTCAGTAAATACTATCATTGACTTTTTGATCTAATCTAGGAGATTGAGTCTAAATGAAACATTCATTACATATGCTGACTATGGCAATGATTAGATTGTTACTATGGAAAAGCAATTGAAACAATTAACCAAGGTCACCAACTACAGACATGAATTGTTAAGTCTGTCCTAAGGAAATGGTCAGAATGTGAAAGCAATAGCATAGGATTCTACACAAAATGTTGAATGAGGACTCCTCTCAAATTGGAACAAAACCAGTGATTAATGTCTTCTATACCACCACTTGGACATTGTGAGTTTTATTCCTAATCAGATGCTCAGTTCCTGGTTTCTGGGATGATTCTAGACTCCAGCTTTGTTCTTACTTTTCTAATTAGAACTGGCTCACGTGTATTGAATACTATTGCTAAAAAGCCTACAGAGAACACATAAAATCATTAATTAACTCATTCACACAGCAGTTCTCCTCTGCTCCTTCTCTACCAATATTTCTCACTTTGGAAAGGTAATAATCCTGAATTTGTATAGAAATTTGTCTTGTGACATTCATTTGAATCCATATAATTAATTTAATGCTTCAGAATACCACTATCTCCAGAACTAATTTCTGAACACTCTTAAGGTACTAATGTTAAATAAATTTATGAAAATTTGATTAACCAAAGCATAAGTTATTGTGGTAGTAAATTTTCTGGAAAAAAATGCAGAGTTAACAAAGAACTCAGGGCAAGATTGGTAACAATAAACAATCCCACTGTCATTTTGATTACGTCCACTGTCCTCATAATAGAAATGCTAAGAAATTTTTTAGAGAATGAAGTTCTAAATGTCTTTCTAATAAACCTAAGCAAGTCATTTGGATGCTCTTATGTTTAGTAAAATATCTTAAAATATTTCCATCAGCAAGAGTTTTCATTTCTTCAAGTCATATCAAGTTAATAATATTTACAGCTACTAAAATTGAGGAGCAGGTGAGATAAAAGTAGAAACTGTGTCTATAATTAAGTCTTTGAATCCTTCTATATTATTCATATTGCTAAGTTTATTAGCAACTTTGTAACAAATCAAAAAGCGTCCAAGTGGTGGTTTCTATAGAAAAAAGTCAATGTACTGATCTCATAAAATGGAAAGAATGTGACTGGAAGATCATTTAAACTGTAGAACTCAAGCATGGATCCTGTCTGTATCGATCCCCAGCACTGTATGTCCCTCACTGTAGTGTGTCCCTGGTAGTCCCTGAGCATCAGCAGGTCCGAGCACAAGCATCAAGTTGCTGAACTAAGCACTGAACCATGAGGTGGGATTGGTTATCACCTGGAATGACTCCTCTTCAAATAGAGAGGATGATGGCCATATGAATGGTATCACTGTATCACCATAATCCCGTTGATCTCCGATTTACTTGAGTGGGCACCAGTAACATCTTTATTCCTCCCAGCCCTGAGAGCCTCTCCTTATTAGTCTTTTAGCAGCCTCTCCTTACTCGTCTTTCCCAACGATTGGAGGATCTTTAAGGGTCAGGGGGATGAGACCTATTGTTACTGTTTTTGGCATATCGAATACACCACGGATAGCTTACCAGACTCTGGCCGTGCAGGTGGGATACTCTTGGTAGCTTGCCAGGTTCTCTGATATATATATGGGCTGGATCGATAGCACAGAGGGTAGGGCATTTGCCTTGTATGAGGTCGACCCTTGTTCGATTCCTCCGCCCCTCTCAGAGAGCCTGGCAAGCTACTGAGAGTATCTCACCTGCACAGCAGAGCCAGGCAAGTTCCCCGTGGTATATTCAATATGCCAAAAACAGTAACAACAAGTCTTACACTGGAGACGTTACTGGTGCCCGCTCAAGCAAATCAAATCGATGAGCAATGGGATGACAGTGACAGTGATATATATACATATATATATATATGGTATTGAAAGATATCAGCACCTGTGACAAAGAAGAAAATGTGACAATGTGATGTTCAAGCAGGAACCTGGGGGTTGACTGAGATACAGGAACAAAAACTGGTGAGGGCTAACCTAACCATTCTATCTCAACTTATGAGCTTTGATGTGCAGGAAACATTCTTTCTCTTATGTGCCTCTGAGTATCATTCCTTACTGAGGCTAGATTAAGTATGGAAACTGTTCTGATTCTTGAGGAAGAGTTTAATACATCTATATCATATTACTACCGGGGAAACAGCAATGTCCTGATGATTGCTACTCAATTAATACAATGTTTTCTTCACTGCATTCTGTTATCCTACTGAACTAAATCATAAGAAGTGTTAAAGTAGAAAATATATCAAAGAATATATCTAAAATTTTTTATGGCTACGGGGTTAAATTGACACGTGATCCATTCTATGTGGGAGACACACTATTTTGATAGTGAGAATCCCCAGGAGCAATCTATCCTAAGGCACATCAATAAGAGAATTATGCCACCTTTTCAAAGCATGCACACATTTCAGATTCTTAAAGCGTTGGAAGATTTATCCTGTCTCATGACTGGATTATTGTTGTCAGAGGGGAGAGTGATAATAATCAATCATACATAGATTATTATTTATTGACTCAATACACTTTCTCTGTAAATGTTTAATTCAGTTATTTACAAAGAAGGGATATTCATTTTAGTCTTTAACTCTGGGAAAAAGTAGATATCTATGAGATTCTGACCACATTGAAGCACAGTGTCTTTACTTTTTTTTAGTACTTATTTCTTGACCATAGCTATAGATCAGATCATTTTATGTACAAATCTTCAAATCTTCACTTACTTAATCCTCATTAAAATTTTAGAAGGTCGTTAAAATTACATAATTCTTGGGGAAAACTATAGCCCTGAGCCCTTGAACAGTCTATGAATTAGTGCTAATATCCATGAAACTACATTTACAATATATGCTAATTACCATTACTTTATAACACCTCATCTTTGTACTTTTTTAGCAATTCTGATATTCAAGTACAGCTAAGCATCACCAGTTTTGAGCCAAAATTAGAGCACAAAAATTTAATAACAGTAACTTCAGGTTTCAGTCAGTCAGAAATAAAAAAGAATGAAGTATAGTTAATTAAAATAACTATTTAGTCTTTATCTAAACAGAAATGTAATATCCCTCTAACAGTCATCACTAGTTTATAAGAGATTATTACTTCCATCACAAATGAATCACTGTATTTAAACAGTGAATCCTTATCTTTATAAAACAATTATAGTTAATTATATTCTAAGATAGTTGTTTGAGCAACCTTATATGCATTTATGTTGTGTTATGTGCTCAGATATATAATGCTGCTATGTTGAGGAGTAATACCATATCCTGAAGAATTATCTTATTGGAATATAAGAAAAAAAGGACAAATACAGGTGTCGATAATCAATGTTGGCATAGAAGCTAATTTTAAATGTTGCAATACCTATGTTGCAGGAATAAACTTTATCACATTTAATTCAGATCAAAGAGTGACAACTCCACTGGCAATGAAAGCAAAAGCAATGATAAGTGGGACTACATCAAATTAAAAACTTGCACTGAGAAAGATATGATAGCTACAATAAAGAGACACCCTATCAAATGGGAGCAAATATTCTCCCTGCATTTGAAAGGATTAATATCCAAGACACACAGAATATTCATGGAGATTTAACACAACAAAAACAGATAACTGCATCTAAAATGAGGAGAGAAAATAAACACTTCACCAAAGAAGTCACACAGTTCAATAGGCATATTCAAATCTATTAATCATCATGGATTATCAAAAAATTGTAAATTAAAATGACAAGAAGATATCACATCACACCAGTAAGAGTGATATATCAATAAGCACATAAACAAAGAGTGCAGGGCAGATGTGGTGTAAAAGGATTTCTCATTCACAGTTAGAGGTATTGAAGCTTGACTCAAATTGTATTAAAAATGGTATAGAGATTACCTCAAAAAATTAAGACTATATCTTCCATGAGACCCCGTGATCCTAATTCCTGGGTATATAACATAAGAATATGAAACATTAATTTGCAAGTATGTACCAATTGTTTATAATAGCAAAGATTGGAAAATAAAGAACAAATGAGTGAATAACTAAATTGTGGTCTATAAGAAACAGTGGACTAGAACTCAAGTATGCACAAAGACAAAATAATGAAGTATACTGTAATTTGGATTGACTTGGAGGACAATAACTAAGTGATCCAGAGCGAACAAACAAATAAATACAAAGTGATCTTGTTCATATGTGGAGTATAGAGGAGCAAAGAATTGGGATAGATAATCCTCAATCACAGCAAAGTCCTAGGTATTTCCAACAGAACTGTGAACTGAGACTGCAAAAGATGTGGTATTGTGAGTAAGTGTGAAGGGAAGAATGAAATATAAGCTAATAATGTAGAGATTTGGAAGCTCTGATGGTGTGGTAGATATTCTGATTGGGAATGCTGCAAATTAAAGCAATAAACATTAATAGTATTGTAAATAATGATGCATCAACTTTTTAAAATGTATTATTTTACCAAAGGATTAAACAGATTAAATATAATCTCTGAAAATTCTGGATTTTTTCAATAATATGATATTAAAAAAATGAAGAAGCATATATAGTCATGAGTGTGACTAAAGTTTGTAAGAAAGAACAAAAGCCTCCATAAAAGTATAGTAACCTGAAGGAAAAGTTGAGAGACATTCCTTGCAGTTTCCCTTTTAAACTGTACTATAGAGCTATAGTAATCAAAAGAACATGATATTAGACTAAAACCTGAAATTCAGACCACCCCATTAACTTATGTGGAAAGTTAATTTCTTTTTTTTTTTAATTTTGTTGAATCACCGTGAGATAGTTACAAGCTTTCATGTTTGGGTTACAATCACACAATGATCAAACACCCATCCCTCCACCAGTGCACATCCCCACAATCAATATCCCGACGACAGTTAATTTCTTAATTAACTTTGAATGGAGGAAGAAAAGGCGTTTACATAAATGATGCTTGGAAAGCTGATTAGTCACAGACAAAAACAAAAACCTGAAATTGGACTACCATCTCACACCATGCTCAAAAGTCAACCCAGAAAACATGATGTTAAATTAAAGTCCATGAAATAAATATACTAAAACAAACAAAAATAATCAGACAAATATTCCATAAAATTGGTTTTAGTCATTCAAATACATTTCCAAAAAATAAATATTTAAAAAACTAAAATTATAGATATACATCAAACTAAAAATCTTCTAACATGACTATAGCTAAAATAAAAAGCCATCCTACAGAATGGAAGGAAACGTTTGTACACTATAATTATAATAAATAATAACTTGTTATATGTGTTAAATATATGGCTCCATGTTATATATATATGGCTACTAATACTCCAAAAGTTCAACCCCAATAAAACAAACCCATCAAAATGGGGAGAAGAGATTTAAAAAAGGCATATTGATTAAAAACTGTAAACTGTCAACAAATGTCATCTCAATAAACTCATTTAAAAATAAATCTTACATCTATCTTTACCTTTAAAAAATGAGTACAATTCTTTTTGACAAAAAATGAAAGGAAATGTATTGGCTAAATTATCTAAATTATCAACAGTTTAGAGGTTTGGGAGGTATGCCAGGATTAAGGTGCATATGTGATATGAACCCAGTCTAATTTTGATTCCCAGACTACACAGGGCCTTGAGAATCACGAGATATAGCCCTGGAGGCCCCTTGGCACCACTGAGGTTGTCTGGCACCACTACCTCATACATCCAGTACAGTTTTCTAAGAATCACGAGGAATGCCTTACTGAGCTCTCTGTAAGTGGCCCAAACAAAAACATTAAGTTCTTTTTAATATATCAATAGTAATATATAAAAAGCATGATTACTACATACTTAAAATGGAACTTGAGATCTCAATCATCTAGGGGAGAGAAAAATCTGAGAGAGATGCATAACTCAAAGGATGTGGCCAAGAAGTCATGAAATATGTTTTCAGAAGCTACTAACAGGGAATATCCAGAAGAAATAAAGGACCACCATCATTTGCTAAGAGTGGGTTTACTTACAATATCTTCAATGAAATTTCATGAGTGTCAATATGAATGTCAATAGCACATACTGAAAAATATTTGTTTTTCTTTGGTTTAGAGGTCCACATGTTCTTTTGCTCAGGACTATGCTGAGGGATCTCTTTTTTTGTGCTCAGGGAAAATACGTGGTGCCAGAAATTAAACACATGCAAGTGCCTTGCTTTCTGTACTAGCTCTCTAGTTCCCATATATGGAAGATATATATATATATATATATATATATATATATATATATATATTTAATCACCATTGCCTTTTCCACGATGCATTACCGATAGAGTGCCTACTAGGGATTTATTTCTTTCCCCTTCCTTCCTTCCTTCCTTCCTTCCTTCCTTCCTTCCTTCCTTCCTTCCTTCCTTCCCTCCTTCCCTTCCTTCCTTCCTTCCCTCCTCCCTCCCTTTCCTCCTCCCTTCCTTCCCTCCTCCCTCCCTCCCTTCCTTCCTTCCTTCCTTCCTTCCTTCCTTCCTTCCTTCCTTCCCTCCTCCCTCCCTTCTTTCCTTCCTTTCCTTCCTTCCTTCCTTCCCTCCTCCCTCCCTTCTTTCCTTCCTTCCTTCCTTTCTTCCTTCCTTCCTTCCTTCCTTCCTTCCTTCCTTCCTTCCTTCCTTCCTTCCTTCCTTCCTTCCTTGCTTCCGTTCCTTCCTTCCTTCCTTCCTTCCTTCCTTCCTTCCTTCCTTCCTTCCTTCCTTTCCTTCCCTCCTTCCTTCCCTCCTTCCTTCCCTCCTTCCTTCCTTCCTTTCCTTCCCTCCTTCCTTCCTTCCTTCCTTCCCTCCTTCCCTCCTTCCCTCCTCCCTCCCTCCCTTCCTTCCTTCCTTCCTTCCTTCCTTCCTTCCTTCCTTCCTTCCTTCCTTCCTTCCTTCGTTCCTTCCTTCCCTCCTTCCCTCCTTCCCTCCTCCCTCCCTCCCTCCCTTTCTTCCTTCCTTCCTTCCTTCCTTCCTTCCTTCCTTCCTTCCTTCCTTCCTTCCTTCCTTCCTTCGTTCCTTCCTTCCCTCCTTCCCTCCTTCCCTCCTCCCTCCCTCCCTCCCTTTCTTCCTTCCTTCCTTCCTTCCTTCCTTCCTTCCTTCCTTCCTTCCTTCCTTCCTTCCTTCCTTCCTTCCTTCCTTCCTTCCTTCCTTCCTTCCTTCCTTTCTTCCTTCCTTCGTTCCTTCCTTCCTCCCTGCCTCCCTACCTTCCTGCCTTCCTGCCTGCTTTCCTGCCTTCCTTCTTCTTCTGATTTTCAAAAGTAAAACTATGTTGGATTTGAAATACATTATTTTAAAGCATCAAGACTGATTCAAAGATGAATGATAGTTTGGGCAGGAATGTCATTTATCAACATTTATCCTTCTGATTCATAAACAAAGGATATATTGCTATATTTTTTTGTATTCTATTTCTTCTAATAATGATGTAAGTTCCTTTTGTAAAAATATTTCACTATCTGGGGAGACCCCGCCCAAGGTGGAGAAGCCCTTCCCTCAACCCCTACCTGCGGTTTGGGGCTCACTCTGAAGCCCCCAGCACCGCCTGGCACCTTTGAGTCACCTCACTGACCGGCCCTGACCCCTCCCTCTTCTCCAGGTTAGGGGCGTGGTCTCAAAAGTGGGCGTGGCCTCTTTCTGGAGCTGCTGCAGTTGTTTTTCCCATTCCATGCATTGTTCTTCGGCCACAATCGATATAATCTATTCCTCTGAAGAATATCCTGGTCATCTTAGTCACTATATGTTAATAGTCAACTAGCCTAGCCTATCCTAATTTCACAAAAACCGTCAGTGAACACATCAAGCTGCACATAAATATCCTTTGTAAAAAGGTCATAGCCCCATGTCTTCAGTTGAGGCCCCTCTCGAGCTAAGGAGAGCGCCTGATAGTAAAGCCCCTAACAACTAACAACATGAAGAAACAGCGAAAATCCCCACCACCAGGAGAAATGGAAGAAAGGATCTCAGTAACCTCAGCAGTGACTTCCCAGAAATACAACCATCTCTCGGATAAAGAACTCAGAGAGGAAATCGTGAATATGGTTGATGAACTCAAAGCAACTATGGAAAGAACATCCAATAAACTAAGGAAGTATATGGATGAAGCAATGGAACGGTCCACCAAGACAATCCAGGAAGAAATGAGAGCAGAAATTTAAAAGCTATGAACAGAAGTCACACAACTAAAAGAATCAGTAAATGAAATAAAAAACTCAGTAGGAGCCCTCAATAGTAGAATGACTATAGCCAAGACAGAATCAGTGAGCTTGAAGATGAGCTGCAGGAAGCATATAGGCAACAACAAATTATGGCAAAAGACCTCAAAATGGCTCTAGAGCGAATTACAGTCCTAGGGGATGACCTCAAGAGAAACAGCATAAGAATCACTGGAGTACCAGAACCACAGGGAACCAATGCCAATGAAAAAAACACAATTAAAGATATCATTGCTAAGAATTCCCATAGCTAGAGAATGCAGACATCCAGATCCAAGGAGTCCGAAGGGTGCCAGCAAAAAGGGACACAAATAAAAAATCCCCAAGGCATATCATAGTCAGAATGATGGATGCCTTGGATAGAGACACAATACTGAAAGCAGCAAGATCAAGGAAGGAGATCATATACAAAGGAGCACTCCTTAGATTCACAGCAGACCTATCAGAAGAAACCTTCCAAACCCAAAGACAATCGTGGGATATAGTGAAGAAACTTAATGAAATGAACGCCTCACCAAGAATACTCTACCCAGCTAAACTCTCAGTTAAACTTGAAGGAACCATACACTATTTCACGGAGAAGCAACAGCTCAGGAACTTCATAGACTCAAGACCAAATTTAAAAGAAGGACTCAAAGGGCTACTATAAGACAAAGAGAAAACCTACAAGAACAACAAACTCTACAGAAAAATGTCACAAAATCCCATGATAATAATTTCTCTTAATGTTAACAGTCTAAATGCACCAATCAAGAGGCACAGAGTGGCAAAATGGATTCAGAAATTAAACCCAACTTTCTGCTGCCTACAAGAAACACATCTGAGTAGTCAGAACAACACAGACTCAAAATCAAAGGATGGAAAACAATCCTGCAAGCAAACAGCTCTCTCAAAAAAGCAGGGGTGGCCATACTAGTATCCAACAACATAGATTTCAGGCTGAAAAAGATCAGAAGGGACAGCAAAGGTCATTTCCTATTCATCAAGGGATATGTACAACAGGAAGAAATCACACTATTAAACGTATACGCACCTAATGAACGACCAGCAAAATACTTAAAAGAACTCCTAATAGAATTTAAGGAGGACATAACTAGCACCACAATAGTAGTAGGAGACTTCAACACTGCCCTATCACCACTGGATAGATTGACAAGAACAACACTCAGCAAGGAAACAATGGCTCTGAAGGAAGAAATGGAGGAGACAGGGCTAATAGACCTATACAGGGTTATACACCACAAAAAGAAAGAATACACATTCTTTTCCAGCGCACACAGAACTTTTTCCAAAATAGATCATGTTCTGGATCACAAATTATATCTTAATAGAATCAGTAAGATAGAAGTTGTATCAACTATCTTCTCAGACCATGATGCACAAAAGATGGAAGTTAATCACGCACAGACTCGGAGAACCAAATCAAACACTTGGAAACTAAACAACTCACTATTGAACAATGAGTGGGTCACAAAGGAAATCAAGGAAGAAATCAAGAGATACCTCAAAACAAATGAGAATGAAGACACAAGCTACCAGAACCTATGGGACGCAGCTAAAGCTGTGTTAAGGGGAAAATTTATAGCTCTGCAAGCCTTCCTCAGAAAGGAAGAAAGGGCCTATGTAGATAGCTTGACTTCTCAGCTCAATATCTTAGTAGGACCAGCAAAAGGAAACCAAACCAGATCGAAGGAAAGAAATAATAAAAATTAGTGCAGAAATTAATAATATGAAAACCCAAAAAACAATCCGAAAGATCAATGAAACAAAGAGCTGGTTCTTCGAGAAAATAAATAAGATTGATAAACCGCTAGCAAGACTCACAAAGAAAGAGAGAGAGAAAACCCTAATAAACTGAATCAGAAATGAAAAGGAGGACATCACAACAGAAACCAAGGAGATTCAAAAGATCATCAGAGACTACTTTGAAAGTCTCTATGCCACAAAACAAGAGAACCAAAAAGAAATGGACGAATTCCTTTATTCCTACAATCACCCAAGACTGAACCAAGAAGACTTGAAAAACCTGAATAGGCCCATAAATATCAAGGAAATCAAAACTGTAATCAAAAGTCTCCCCAAAAACAAAATCCCAGGTCCAGATGGATCCACTGGCAAATTCTTCCAAACATTTAAAGAAGACTTGTTGCCAGTTCTCCTCAAGATTTTCCAGGAAATTGAAAAGACAGGAACCCTTCCGAACAGTTTCTATGAGGCACATATCTCCCTAATACCAAAAGCAAACAAAGACACCATTAACAAAGAAAACTATAGACCAATATCCCTGATGATCACCGATGCAAAGATCCTCAACAAAATACTAGCTAATAGAATCCAACAACTCATCAAAAATATCATACACCATGACCAAGTGGGATTCATCCCGGGGATGCAAGGATGGTTTAACATTTGGAAATCAATCAACATAATCCATCATATCAACAAAAATAAAGATAAAAAGCATATGATTGGGGGCTGGAGCGATAGCACAGCGGGTAGGGCATTTGCCTTGCACACGACCAACCCAGGTTCAAATCCCAGCATCCCATATGGTCCCCTGAGCACCGTCAGGGGTGATTCCTGAGTGCATGAGCCAGGAGTGACCCCTGTGCATCGCCAGGTGTGACCCAAAAAGAAAAAAAATATGATCATATCAATAGATGCAGAGAAAGCTTTTGACAAAATCCAACACCCATTCATGATAAAAACTCTCACCAAAATGGGTTTTGGAGGAACTTTCCTCAAGATAATCAAAGCCATCTACCACGAACCTATGGCAAGCATATCATCAATGGGGAAAAACTAAGGGCCTTTCCTCTAAGATCGGGGACAAGACAAGGATGCCCACTCTCACCACTTCTCTTTAATAGAGTACTGGAAGTACTAGCAATAGCCATTAGGCAAGAAAATTATATTAAGGGCATTCAGATCGGAAAGGAAGAAATCAAGCTCTCACTATTCGCAGACGATATGATACTATATCTAGAGAAGCCTAAAAGCTCTAGTAAGGAATTCTTAGAAACAATTGACCTGTACAGTAAAGTCGCAGGCTATAAAATCAATAGCCAAAAATCCATGGCTTTCTTATATGCAAACGATGAGACAGAGGAAAGGGACATGAAAAAATGCAGTCCCGTTCACAATCGTGTCCCAGAAAATCAAATACCTTGGAATCAGCTTAACTAAAGATGTAAAGGACCTCTACAAAGAAAACTATAAAACACTACTCCAAGGAATAAAAGAGGACATGAGGAAATGGAAACATATCCCCTGCTCATGGATAGGGAGAATAAACATTGTCAAAATGGCAATACTCCCCAAAACATTATACAGATTCAACGCGATCCCTATAAGTATACCCATGACATTCTTCAAAGAAATGGATCAAGCAATCCTGAAATTAATATGGAACAATAAATGCCCACGGATAGCTAAAACAATTCTTGGGAAAAAGATTATGGGAGGCATCACCTTCCCCAACCTTAAACTTTACTACAAAGTGGTAACATTTAAAACAGCATGGTACTGGAACAAAGGCAGAGCCGCAGACCAATGGAACAGGGTGGAATATCCCTACACACAACCCCAAATGTATGATCATCTAATCTTTGATAAGGGGGCAAGAAATATGAAGTGGAGCAAGGAAAGCCTCTTCAACAAATGGTGCTGGCATAACTGAACAACCACATGCAAAAGAAAGGACTTAGACGTTGACCTGACACCATGCACAAAAATCAGATCAAAATGGATTACATACCTAAACATTAGACCACAGTCCATAAGTTACATCAAAGACAAGGTCGGCAAAACCCTCCATGATATTGAAGATAAAGGTATCTTCAAAGATGACATGGAACTAAGCAATCAAGTAGAAACAGAGATAAACAAATGGGACTATATTAAACTAAAAAGCTTCTCAACCGCAAAAGACACAGTGACCAGAATTCAAAGGCAATCTACAGAATGGGAAAGGATATTCACCCAATACCCATCTGATAAAGGGTTAATATCAAGGGTATATAAAGCACTGGTTGAACTCTACAAGAAGAAATCATCCAACCCCATCAGAAAATGAGCCGAAGAAATGAACAGAAAATTTCTCCAAAAATAGATACGAATGGCCCAAAGGCACATGAAAAAATGCTCTGCATCACTAATCATCAGGGAGATGCAAATCAAAACAACCATGAGATACCACCTCACGTCACAGAGAATAGCACACATCCAAAAGAACTAAAGCAATCGCTGTTGGAGAGGATGTGGAGAGAAGAGGACCCTTCTCCACTGCTGGTGGGGATGCCGACTGGTCCAGCCCCTTTGGAAAACAATATGGACAATTCTCAAAAAATTAGAAATTGAGCTTCCATTTTATCCAGCAATACCACTTCTGGGACTATATCCTGGAGGAACAAAAAAGTATAGTCGAAATGACATCTGCACTTATATATTCATTGCAACACTGTTTACAATAGCTGGAATCTGGAAAAAACTCGAGTGCCCACGAACAGATGACTGGTTAAAGAAACTTTGGTACATCTATACAATGGAATACTATGCAGCAGTTAGAAAGGATGAAGTCATGAACTTTGCATATAAGTGGATCAACATGGAAAGTATCATGCTAAGTGAAATGAGCCAGAAAGAGAGGGACAGACATAGAAAGATTGCACTCATCTGTGGAATATAGAACAACATAGTAGGAGACTAATACCCAAGAATAGTAGTATATAATACCAGGAGGTTGGCTCCATAGCTTGGAGTCATCCTAGACAGAGAGGGGAACACCAAGTAATATGTGATTGGAGATCCTTCGCGGAAAGGGAGGTGCGTCCTGAAAATAGACTAGAGACTGAACAGGATGACCACTTAATACCCCTATTTGGATCTACAACACCCAAAAGGAAAGAGAGATATCAAATTGGAAAACCCCCGCTACAGAGGTGGTGTTGGGTGGGGAGGATGGGACTAGGGCGGTGGGAGGGATACTGGGTTCATGGGTGGTAGAGAATGGACACTAGTGGAGGGATGGGCTCTTAAACATTGCATGAGGGAAAAACAAGCACGAAAATGTGTGAATCTGTAACTGTACCCTCACTGTGACTCACTAATTAGAAAATAAATTAATTAAAAAAATATTTCACTATCTGTTAGATTTATTCCCAAGCATTTGATTTGTGGGAACACAACTGCAAAGCACTATAGAGATTCAATGCATTCTTCATAAAAATTTCTTGACACTGCTTATGGTTCTCCAAGCCCTGCCACGATTAATAAAATTCCCTAGATAGTCAAAGCAACCCCTGGAAAAGGAAAATGGACACATTTCTCTATAACTTTAAATTACTATAAATCTATATTAATTAGGATGATATAGTATTAGAATAAAAACAGACTATCCACACCCCACAAGGAGTGATAAATCCTTTAACACTGAATCAGGAGCAGGCCCTGAGCACTGTTGGGTGTGACACCAAACCAAAGTTGGGGAAAAAATTAAAGATAAAAAGGGTCTAGAGATATTGTGAGAGAAACTAAATCCTCTTTTCCCAACAAATAGTGATGGGTAAACTATTAGTCACTCTTAAAAGATTAATCTGTATCCCTATTTTATACCACACACAAAAGTTTATACAGGTGGATTAAATACCTTAATACTAGATGCAAACCTATAAAATACATAAAGAGAAATATAGTTTGAACTCTACTTGATATTGATTATAGGAGACAAAATTAATAATGTAATGCCATAATGGCATTTTGCCGAAACCAAAAACGGCAACAAAGCCAAAACCAAAGCATCACAAAAGAATCTTCTGAGTTACAAAAAAGAAATAACAACTAGAATAAAAAGACATCCCACAGACTAGGAGAAAATATTTGCTAATCACACATCTGACAAAGAGTTAATATCCTACACCTATAAATCATTTCTAAATTTAGACAACAACAACAAACAAACAAAGAAGCCTGTTAAAAAGTGGGGAGGACAATAGACAGTCCTTCAAAGAAGACAGAGATGGGGTCAGAGCAATAGTACAGCAGGTAGGGTGTTTTCCTTACACACTGCCAATGAGGTTGTGATCCCCGGCATCCCATAAGGGTTCCCAAGCACCACCAGGAGTAATTCCTGAGTGCAAAGCCAGGAGTAATTTCTGAGCATCATAGAGTATGAGCTCCCCTGTACCCCCCCAAAAAAAATGGTCAGCATGGAAATGAAAAAGTGTTGTATAAAACTTATCACCAGAGAAATACAAATCATAATAATAAGGCATTGCCTTATACCAGCCTTATACACTTTCAAAAGAGTGTAAATGGAATATAATATATGGGAAAGAAATCCTCTTTCTCTGTTGGTGAAAATGTCATCTGGTTCATTACTCTGAGGAAAATAATACCGCAGACTTATCAAAAAATCAAGGACAAACCTTTTCATTAAAAAGAATAAAAAGAAGAGTTGAGCTTCCAGATGACCCAGTGATTTCACTTCTTGGCATCTACCTCAAGAACCAAAAATGATATTTTGCAGATTTTTGTGTTCCCATGTTCCTTGTAGTACTATTAACAATAGCGAAGATATGAAAACAACCCAAGCAAAGTGTCCCAGAATTAATGAGTGGCTAAAAAAATTTTAGTATATAGGCACAACAAAATACTACTCAAGCTCTAAGAATAAATAAAATTATTTATTTCACTAATATTTGGATGAAATGTAATGGTGTTATGCTAATTATAGTTAGTTAGAGGGAGAGGCAAAAATGCAGAATGAGCTCACTCATCTATCATCTCCAAAACACAAAGAAGCATTGTAAGGTAATTAAGAGTGGCCAATGGTAACAGGTTCTAGGAGTAGGGCTAAAGAACTAAGTTTTCCAAGAGGAAAGTCGTTGGAGTCTCTTGGAGACCAGGATAGGAGAGGAACTGGGACATTTTTGCAGAGAATCTTCTAAGTGTAATATTGGAACATTGTGTGCCTGAAACACTATTATAAATAGAATTGTAAAACAGTGGCTACATAAAAACTGAAAGAAATGCCAATTTTTTTTTGAGTAGAGATTTTGAGTTTTCTTTCACCTAAGAAAAGTAAAGTGTATATTTTACGTGGAGAAGACAGTGACCTGAATATTTTTAACTCAAAAGATAGACCTGATTAGTCACAAGGGCTATTCACAGAGGTGGAGAACTTTCTTTACAAATAAAAACTAAAATCAAACTGGTCTTCCACTTGAAATAAGATATTATTTTGTGGCTTACTTTGACCATGAAATGCAAATAAAAATTTTGTGTATCACTTGCTGGCAAATTTAAGTACATACATGATGTATATATTTTACACTAACCAATTTCTTCTTTTTAAGTTATGACTTTAATTTTTTCTTTGAGTTATAATTTCTTCCACTGTTCTGAGGGCTAGCTTTCTGTCTCTATTCCCTTCATAGTTAGATAGAATCACACATTCCATCAATCTGGATCATGCCATGGATGTCAAGGGAATTGCTTTGCTTATAACTGTTTTCTTTTTTTTTTTCTTTTTGCTTTTTTTTGGGGGGGTGCTGGTGGGGTCACACCTGGCGATGCTCAGGGGTTACTCCTGGCTCTGCACTCAGGAATTACAATTACCCCTGGCAGTGCTCAGGGGACCATATGAGATGATGGAAATCGAACCCAGGTTGGTCGCATGCAAGGCAAACCCCTGCTATTCTATTGCTCCAGCCCCACAACTGCTTTCTTATTCTGTCTGGTGGATGTCTAGTTATCCTTCATGACTCTACTTACATTTTTAATCCAATAGAAACTTTTATCATCCCCTCAGATAGTTATCTGACTTTCCTTCTGTGATCCCATAACATTATGTCCAGAGTACTTTTATAGCTTTGTATGCTATTACATTCCATCTTTTCAGATGTCTCTTGCACTGTGAGACATTGAGGGTCCTTACTGAGTCTTTGTTCTCTGTCCACTGACTACATATCAGATTGTGTGCTAATGAAGCAGCTTTGGCATGCAGAAAAAGACCACATTTTGAGTGGTGGAGAAGCACCACGTTAGGAATGATGGTTATCTGGAAGACTCACAAAGCACCTATGTACACTGTAGGCCCCACATCCTTTTGGAGGGCTTTGAAAAGAGATTTAAAATTCTATACTATTTGAGAAAATATTTTTGCAATTTTTTTAAAAACAGAAGTTTAGTTTATGTCTTTTTATGTAATAACTTGTATTTTATACAGATAGTTGCCTGTGTGGAAGCAGTTAGTGCCATCGCTAGTCATCTAGTTGCTCATTGATTTTCATGAGCGGGCACCAGTAATGTCTCCATTGTGAGACTAATTGTTACTGTTTTTGGCATATCAAATATGCCACAGGTAGCTTGCCAGGCTCTGCTGTGTGGACGAGATACTCTCGATAGTTTGCTGGGCTCTCCGAAAGGGACGAAGGAATCGAACCTGGGTCAGCCGCGTGAAAGGTGAATGCCCTACCTGCTGCATTATCGCTCCAGCCTGCCATTGATGGTAGTTTCAACAATTTTCACGTTGTAGAGATACTGTCACATCCTTTCTATATTTGTGGTGGCTTCTGCTAGAAAACATCAGCTTCAGTACCATGTCATTATCTCTTGGTGCACAACTCCAAACAGTTGCAGCAACTTTGAACACTTTGGTAGGCAGAACCAATGGCTCCATCAGTTCCTAACATAGGCTTTGTCATGATGTATCAGAGTGTTTTAAGTCTGTTCCTTTCTCACCTAATAAAAGTTATTCATTTAGCATCTAAGTGACTGAATGTTACTTATATGTGTTAAAAGTATTTTACTAGCTATATTTTACTGTATGTGTTAAAAATATTTTACCAGCTCTCTGTTTCAAAATGTAAAAGCAGCACTAGTCTATTTGTTGACTTTTCAACTGCAAATATAAAATATTCTGAGTATGATCAATATTATGTTAGCAGTAATACATTCACTGGGGAAGAGGTGCCCATACTTGACTTTTGTGGACTGGTAAGATCAATCTACAGTACACTACTGACTTGACAGTAACAATTACTTTTTGCTGCATAATAAACCATAAAAATTGTCAGCTTAAAATAAATCCTCATTTTTGCTCACAATTATGCATCTCAATTTATCTGGGATCACTTTGTGTGTTTCTTTTGCATTTTTTCTTTTTGGACCATGCCAATGGTGGAAGTCAACAGTTGTCTCCATAAGCACTGGATGAACTAAGAAGGCACCTCATTCTCATGTCTAGCAGTTGGTGCTCACTGAAGTCTGGTGTTACTTGAACATTCTCCCTTGACTCTCAATATCATAGTTACTATAAAGCATCTTCACTTTGTAATTATAGTGCAGATTTCCAAGAGGATGATTGAAGCTTTGTTAATGTCTATTAAGACTCTTCTCTGAAATTCAATGATGTTTCTTTCTTGCATTTTGTTAATCAGCCAAGGTAAAACACAAGACCAGTTCAACATCAATGCAACAAGTATTTTGATTAGATAAGAAAGAAATATAACTGGTAACATTTTCCTCTCCAACACATAAGAATGTTTATTTGTTCACTTGGTATTTAAAAATATAACCATACAATCTCACATCCATTCAAGTGGCAACTATAAACAAAGTAAGCAGAAAATAACAAGTGTTAGTGAAAAAATGGAGAAATTGGAACCCTTCCAATCTGTTGGTGGAAATGTGAAATATTGTAGGTCTATTACAAAGCACCATATGACAATTCCACAAAAGCATAAACATATGTTTACCATGTGATTCAATAACTTCACTTCTAAGTGTATCTCTCACACCAAGTGAAAAGATTAAGAGATACTTACTGAATAACATTTACAGAAGAATTAGTCATAATGAAAAAAGGTGTAAGTAACCTCTATTAGTGGAAAAAAATCCGTAAATAGTTTATACAAAATATAGTCTGTAGGATAGAATGGAAATTTTTATTTGATAGACATTGTTTTCATTTTATAGCATAAAAGAGTGCTGGAGATTGGTTGTACAAAATGCAAATATACTTAAAACCACTGAATTATGCACTTAAGATCATTAAGATAAAAAGGTTTTATGCAATGTATATTTTGCCACAATTAAAAAAAAACATAAACTGTATAATAGCCACAATTTAGAGTTAGGCTCTCAGAGATTATTGATTTATGGGAAACTAATAGAATAAGGCAGAAGAATAATTGTTAAATTTGATGGTATATCTGATAATGTAGTAGTATAACTTCTACTTTTTGGGGTATGGACATTTGGTTGTAGAATACTGAGTTGTCATGTATAAAATCTTGTTTTCTTATGACCACAATTTCTAGTAAGAAGGCCAGGGTACATAAAGAGAGAGAGACAGAGACAGAGAGAGACAGAGAGAGACAGAGAGCAAGAGAGACAGAGAGAGACAGAGAGACAGAGAGAGACAGAGACAGAAGGAAAGTATCTGGCATAGAGACAGGCTGGGGTGGTGGTGGTAGGAGGGCCTGGGACATTGGTGGTGGGAACTGTACACCTGTGAAGAGATGGGTGTTGGAACATTGTATGACTGAAATCCAAGCATGCACAGCTCTATAACTGTGTCCCATGGTGATTAAAAAAATAAGTACATAGATAAATAAATAATAAAAAGCAATGAGTAAATGCTTTTAGCAGTTCCAGCTACCTTTTTTGTTTTTGGGGGGACACACTTAGCTCTGCTCTAGACTTACTTCTGGCTCTGCACTTGGGAATCACTCCTGGTGGGTTCCAAGGACCATATGAGATATCAGCGATCAAAGCTAGGTGAGTCACATGCAAGGCAAAAACACCACATCAGCTATACTTCCAGAAAATGGTCAGCATACACTAGCCATACATAAATGAAAATACTTTGTTTAAGGTGTTGTTTTCCAGACATAGACTCAACATCTCCTCTTCCCCTGCTTCCCTCACTCCCCAATTAATTGAGTGACCTTGATGGTTTAGATGTCACTAGATAAAGGCAACCCATTCTTAGGACATCAGGTCCAAAGTTCTGGCCTACAGTTTGAGTGAACTAGGAAAAAATATATATTTTATGCCTCTATGTATTTTTCTGTATTTGTTTTTATCTGTAGGAGAAGATGATATTTGGGCAACATTCAAGAGTGCTTAGGAGCTACTCCCAGCGCAGTGCTTCAAGATCTCTCCAGCAGTGTCTGGGGGACCCTAGTCCCCAGAATTGAACCTGGCCCCAACTGAACTCGGGTCTTTTGCATGCAACACACATACACCGATCCTTTGAGTTAACTCTTCGACCCCTTTTTAGTTTTTTAATAACAACTTTGAGATGTAATTCATATATCATAAAATTTATCTTTTAAACACACAGTTTGGTGACTTTTATTTTGATCACAGAATTGTGCAAGCCTCACCTTTCTCTAATTTTAGAACATTTCATCAACCATAAAGTAGCCCCATATTCACTACCAGTCACTCTACATTCCCTATTTTAACCATACTCTATGGATTAGTTTACTCTGTAAATCTTATATAAATGAAATTTTAGTCTTCTGTATCTGGGTTATTTCACTTTAAGTGCGATTTTCAAGTTTATTAATGTTCATAGAATAAAAAATTAAATTTTTATATATTTGAATAGCATTTAAACATACTAATAAATATATCTGTTAATACAGCCATTCATTAATGTGCATCTTGGTTGTATTTACTTGTGCCTACTAACAATAATGATGCTATAAACATTTATATAAAAATGTTTTATGTCAAATATTTTAACATATACATGTTTTTGACTCACTTGGACATATGACTTAGTTTTAGGTATATTATAATAACTTTATATTTGGCATTTTGAGGAACTATCAAAATATTTTTCAAAGTGGCTTCCTAATTTAATATATTATTGACTTTGTATATGGACTTCAATTTGCCAGAATCCTGTTAACACTCATTTTTATTTGTCCATTTTAACGATTTTATTTGTGTAAGTAATGTCATTATAGTTTTGGTTTGAATTTCTCTAATGTCTAACAAAGGTGAACAGTTTTTCATGTTTTTAATGACAATTATAAAGTTGTCTTTTGAGAAAGAATTCAAATGCTTTCCAAGTTTGAAGTTGGGCTATTTGCCTTTTTTTATTACCAGCTTTAAGTTTTCTTTTGTATCATATTATGGATACAAATTACATATTATGTTAGATTATTTGCAAATGTTTCTGCTTTTAGTGGGTTTTCTTTTCACTTTTTTTTGAAACATGTAATGCTAACTTGTTTCTCTTGATAACTCCTTTTAACCATTAATAAGCCAGTTTGCAGACCATACAGCAGAGAAACAATTAGATTAATAATAGTAATTTTGATTCTAGTTTTTGTGGAGAGGATAGTTTTTTTATCTTTTGCCCCAAACAATATAATTATTTCCCCAAAATATCACATTTAATCTATTGAATTCCATGATTACTAAGGGTTTTGCTTTTTTATCTGCTGAAAACTGCAGTGATGAGGAATTGAGGTATTTCCTGTAAAAGATGATGAATTTTATGTGATTACATGATAATGCAAAGTGAAACATAGTTTATAAAACAAAGCTTTTGAAACATTCTAGCCTACACAGATAAAGAGATGAATTAGTTATTCTCCTTAATATTTTTGTCATCAGTGGCTTATTTTGAGCAAGCTTGTAAAGCAGTTTCTCATGTCAGGGTAGGTGACAAAGAAATATGTTGAAAATACCAGATAACATATTTGCAATATATGTATTTGTTCACCATAAATAATAAGTCAATATGATTTAATGGATAAAAATTAATTCTAAATTCATAAAATCTGCAACGTATGACTTGGTCAAATATTAAAATTTTGACTGTTAGGAAGCTAGCTGTAAAATAATTTTGTAAAATAAATTTGACAAACTTTACATATTTGTCAAATTTATTTAAGGATATACATAATTTGACATAACTTTGGCATCAAAATTTAGCAGCAATCATTTTTTTCTGGTAATTTAGTTTTGCTCAAACAAAATCCAGTAAACATGTTATAATCTGGATGAAACATCACCCCCCATTTATTAATATTTTAAAATCTAGCACTAAGTTTTGCTCAAACAAAATCCAGTAAACATGTTATAATCTGGATGAAACATCACCCCCCATTTATTAATATTTTAAAATCTAGCACTAATATTTATTGACTTGCAGGAAAGAGATAAAACTTTTCTAATTTCTACAAAATTCTAGAACCTTAAAACACATAGTGAAGTGAATTGTTTAAAGTGTGACCAGTGATGAAAAAGATCCTTTGAATACTCACCACACATATATATATATATAGCAGTTGGCAGAGTGCATTAGTAACGCACCTCATTTCTAATCAGCCGAAGCACAATTTCAGAGCTTTCTGCACTGCTCACTGATGAATTTGGAAATGTGCTTAGGAGCAATTTCTGAGTAACAATTTTCCTTAATGCTGCCTGTCATTTGGAATGTCAGAACATAGTTGTGATCAGTAATCCTGATATCTAATAAGAAATTCTATTTATTAAGAATTCTGTTGGAAATGTATTATTCTTAATACTGATCATAAAACTGACATTAATCTTTTATTGCCCTTGAAGTGAATAACAGGATCTGCTCAATCAAATGGATTTCCAAATTAAATTTTAATAAAATAACAATTTTTGTCATTAAGAAAACTAATAATCAAATTAAATAGAAAATTCTCAAGCTTACATAACATATTTTTCTTTACTGCCAGTAGCAGGCTAGTTATTAAAAATGTCATAAACTGTAACAATCAATATGCCGTCAAATACACAGATTTTCTGAATGTTAGCTTAATTAGTGACATGTAAAATTAGTTTTTATTCATCACTTTTCATTTTTGCTCAATTATATGATATTGTCTTCAAATTTTGTACAGTTTATTTTATAAAAACAATTTAACTATGTCTTCAGAATTGTTTTAGCAAGATCTATGAATTAAGTATGTCATTTCAAATTAAATAAGCTTTTTGTTATAAGACAGTTACAATATGACAAACAGTGGGCAATTCACCAAAGATGAACCTTCTGAACACACTTGTCAGAGAAGATTCTCTTTCACAGAGCACTTTGGTTTTCAAATTTTTGAAGCCTCCTTGTCTCTATACCTTTCAGTGTCATCCTCCCTTTTCTGGTAAACAATCAGTCAAATCTGTTTGCTTTTCTCATGACTATTTACATCAAGTCAACTACTCTGAGGTTGTATGTAGTTATTTTATATTTACTCCTTTCTCAACTACTACACAGACTTTATAATCACACAGTGCAAACATACACAAATGAGGTGTTGAGTACCAATGAAAATCAGTGCATAAATAAGTAAAAGTGTGGTAAAAATAGGAGTTCAAAATACACAGGATTAAAGAGTAAGAGGCAGTAGATAATTCAATAGAATACTCAGAAACCTTGTGAATTGAATGTCTTCTTAATTGATTTAAAATTTACCTTTGGAATGTTGAAATTGCAATATAGATGAGTAATTTTGAGAGAAAAAGGAATTAGACTAAATGTAAAAAGTAAGGGAGAATTGAGGCAAGTAAATGGAAATGACATATGCAATAAAATAAAGCAGGAATGTTCAGTGTTTGACACAGTTTCTTAGTTCATGTAGGAGAGAGTAATGACTCAGCAGCCTTTGGTGTGCTTTACAGATGCAGGCCCCAAGTTCTTCTCTCTGAGATCCTGATTCCATGTCTGGAATGAATCCACGGCACCCAAAACATGCAGCATTCATTTTTCATTTGGGACCATTCAAATCTCTCAGATATGTGTTTGATGTTAACATAAAAATTAGTATTAACCTAAGTGCAAACCTTATAAAAAATTAAGTACATTTGTTTGGGATCTTCTGCATCTCATATAGTTCTCCTCCCACTCCAAGCCCAACAGGAGTGATCCATGAGCACAGAACCAGGAGTAAGCCCTAAGCACTGCAAGATGTGGCCCTCAAACAAGAAGAACTAAAAGACTCAGTTAAAAAAAATAATTATAATTCACGGTATACAGATTTAATAAAAATCTTAAAATATGACTCTAGAAAGAGTACAACTAAGTTTGCTTTGCTTTGCTTAGAGAGTCAGAGAAAAATGAAGGATAAGATGAGATATTGGAATGGCTAATGATCAGGAGAAGTAGTCATACCTTAAAGTGGATAGGTGGAAGAGTCATAAAGGAAAAGTAGGTCAAAATTCATGTTTTGAATCTGGATATTCCTGTAATCTCTCTCTCTCTCTCCCTCTTTCCTTCTCCCTGTACCTCTCTCTCTCTTTCTCTCTCTCTCTCTCTCCCTCCCTCCACCTTTCTCTCTCTCTCTCTCTCTCTCTCTCTCTCTCTCTCTCTCTCTCTCTCTCTCTCTCTCTCTCTCTCTCTCTCTCTCTCTTTTCCCCCAGTCTCCGGCGACCTGGGGGTAACACCCATAAGCCACCTCCAGCCGGTGCCAGATAAAACAAACTTATATCACAAAATCCAAACTAAAACTGATGGTATCTGAAACGGTCATAAGGTGAAAAGAAAAACATTAGATCTTTTACTTTATTTAAGTGAGAGAAAAGTCTTTTCAGTCATATGTATTAAAATAGCTTTAAATTTTGTGCACATATTACTATAGTCTACAAAATTTGAACAACTAATACAAAGGAGTCAAAATAAATTGCTCCGTCAGAAGACACAGACATATTATGTCTTAAAATATATTGACATATTTTTCTTACTCATTTGTTGAACTCTCTTACTACTCATTACCAATTGACAGTATTGTTTTAATCACATTAAATATTTAATTATATAAAGTATATATATATATATAACACTGTGTATCAGAAGAGTCATATTTTCATGTGAGGTATATAATTGTGTGTTACACATAATTACTTCATTATTCAATTGAATTAGTAATTCAATTCAATTATTCAATAATTACTCATTATTCAGTTCAACCTGATATGCTACCAAGAGTCTATTGCCCTCTAGGGAGAGCCTAGAAAGCTCCCCATGGTGATTCGTATCCCAAATACATAAAAGATATATATATATATACCTCTTGAAGAGCTCGGCAAGCTACCAAGAGTATCCCGCCTGCATGGCAAAGCCTGGCAAGCTACCCGTGGCGTATTCTATATGACAAAAACAGTAACAATAGGTCTCATTCTACTGACCCTGAAAGAGCCTCCAATCGCTGGAAAAGACGAGTAGAGGGAAGCTGCTAAAATCTCAGAGCTGAGTGTAATAGAGACCTTACTGGTGCCCGCTCAAGTAAATGGACAAACAACAGGAAGACAGTGATACAGTGAGTAAAAAAAAATAAGCACGCCGAAGGGCATGTGCATTCTCAGACTCTCCAGGTGGCTCTGTCTCACCGCCCAAGTTCGGTGCTCTGGAACCGCTGTGTATGCACTGGATGGGGACGGCCGTTGGCCAAGGACAGGCAAAGGAAGAACGAGGACCAAGCTGGTTGCTGATTAGTTACCATTCATTACTTGTTTCTTCAACTTGTATCTGGCAGAATGCTTGTGGACTTAAGGTTTACCTCTCAGGATCCAGTCAAAATGTCAAACCACTTTGGGGGCAGATTGATTTTTTCTTGCACAAATATATTGGAATTTGGGAAAAGAATAAATTTATTTAGGTGACTGAAACTGAGAGACTATTATGACTTAAACTTGGCAAAAAACATCATAAATGCCTTGGGATGTATTCAAGACCTTAGGGAGATAGGGTTGATAGAGTGAATTTATCATATGAAACAGCAGTAAAATCCTCCTTCCATCTTTCTCATCTCCTGCACTCCTAGCTCTATCCTCTCTCTGGACCTACTGCTCTCTCCTCTTTTCCTCTCTCCCCCTTGCCCCTAGGCTACACACAGCCAGGTAGCAAAATCAACATAAGAAAGCCCTTCCTGAGGGCCTCCAGGTTCAAAGAGAACACACCTATGGGCATTCCAAAGCCCTTCCTGAATGCCAGTAGGCAAAATACCTCTTAAAGGGTTTTTCCCCTCTTCTTAGTCCAAACACTCATTAACATCTTAATACTAGTTATTTTTGTATGGACATAGCAGGAGATGCATTGAGACTTGCAAGGCAGCTCTCCTGGCAACATCCTGCCACAGACTCAGACTCAGGCCAGATTATTCATTCCTAACCCTAGCAGGTCCAAATCTAGTTATCACTGTTTGGATAATGACAGCATTTGTCCATGACCAAGCTCTTAACTTATAGTTAAGCATTAGGCACTTTGGCCAGGCCCATCTCGATGCCAGGGTAGCACACAACTCACCGCTTGCCCTGGGTCTGTCTCGTCCCTCTTGGGACCTTGCTTTTGGGGGTGCTAGGAAGTAAGGGCAGCTGAGGCTTAGGTTGAGAAAACAGATGCCCAGGAGGAAAAATATCATGTAGAGTCAAATGACTCCCAGGTTACAAAAGCATAGCATTTGCTAAGTCTTCTTGTGTCCATACAAAAAGGACATTGCTCTGAATAAACTATGCAAAGGACTCAAGGAGAAGAGAAAAACATTATTTACAAGTCAACAGAACACTAAGAAAAAAGTTACAAATAAACAGAGAGGAATGGGAGCACTGTGATGGGAGTAACCCAATAAACCTAAGCTACCAGAGGCTATGTTATCCCATACAGTGATACAGTGATTATTCAATTACATTATATTATTAATCTTTTTTGTTGTTTTTGTTTGGTTGTGCCCCTTCAGGCCCCAGTGTTTCCAGTAGGAGGGTGATCTTGCTGATTGATAGGTGTTAGGATTTAAATTATATAAGAAAATTCTTAGCTGTTCAGGTCCAAATCGACTGCATCTCTGGGTGTTCCTTCCACCTTCTTGTATTCTTGCTCATTTTCTCCATTGCAGCCAATTGTGTCCGTAGTCTGTGGTTCATCTTTAGAAGTAAAATTTTCTTTCTTCTCATACAATGATAGCAAACCTCTGTTTATTATTGAAGTGAGATCAGAGGCCACAAAGGTTTCACACAGAATAATAAGATTGTAATGGCCATGAATGTGACTATTTAACAAATGCTGTTATCACTGAGATTTAGGTATTATTTATTATAGAAGAAAACATGTCTCATTTGTGTTTTTTACTTCTCGGTCAGTATTTTACCACTAATTTTCAGTACTAAATCTTCTTTTAGGCGATTAGATTTTTCTGGGTGTATTTTTCAGTAACTTTATGTTTGCATTGAGATTATTTTCCAGATTATTTTTCACTAAGTGTTTTTCTTATTCTTAGGTTAATTCTTGTGGAAAATTAGTTACAAAGACTTATAAAGCATGGACCTGAATTTATATGACTTCTATATGATACACCAATCAACTCTAATATTAAAACTAGCACAATTTTCATGCTTATATATTATTCCACTTTTGCAATAATGCTTTCTAATTTTTATACTTAAATTATTTTTGTTCTCCTATCAGAAAGCCTTGTTTAAGTAACGCATCTGCATTATCAAACACTTGAGAGATTCTCAGTTCAGTGTATCAGAATCATCTTTGTTGTTAGCTGAATGATTTTTTTTTATTCAAACATTTTTAAATCATTCAAAAGATGTGGATTTTTAAATCATTCAAAAGATGTGAATTTATTAAAAAAAAAATACAAAACATCCTATAAGTGGAACATCCAGAGCTCTGAAGGAGTTTTCCTTTTAAGTTTATTCCCTTGTCCTTTAAGATTTAGCCTCGGGGCTGGAGAGACAGTACAGAAGACAATGTGCTCACTTTGCATGAGTCTGTCCTCAATTTGATCCCTAATACTTGACATGGTTTTAGAGCCCCCCCAGGATTGACCTCTAAATACTGAGTCAGGAATAAGCCCCAAGCACTGCAAGGTGTAGCCCAAAATGAGGCAAATAGACTTGGCCTGGTAAAAATTTTCCAAGATTAAAAAACCAAAAAGGAAAGTCTTTTAGGTGTTGTGATTTCCCTAAATTGTGACAAATAAAGACTTTATCATGTACATTTTTATAAACCATATTACATCATTTTGCTATGGTTGGATCTTTTTTAATTGAGAGAATTATAGAGGAAAAAGAGGGAGAGTAACTTTGATATAAATTAGCAGAGACAAAGTTGAATATCAAATTCGGATTCTGATATCATTTTATTTTTTAAGGGGAATTTCCCTAAAAATAGTTTATTTTTGAGCATTCATAGCTGAAAGATTGTTGATCAGGCAATTTTATTAATGTTAACTTAAATAAACAGCTTTTATATATACGAATTACAAAAGTGATGGTGATAATAGGTATCAAATAATATAAAATGATGATGCTCTCATTCTGAAAGTAATAGCAATTATAAATAATGCCATGTTTTTTACCTCACAACAAGAAACATATTAATGAATAAAATACAGGGTTCAAAGAGCCAGAGACATAGTTTAGTGGGTAAGATGCTTGCCTTACCAGCCAGTGTGGCTGGCCCAGGTTTAATCCCAAGCAACTCATCTGGTCCCCTGTGCCTGTCTGGAGTGATCACTAAGTACATAGCCAAGAGTGAGCTTTGAGTACAAAATTTGGGTATTACTCCAAAACCAAAATTAAATAAGGTAAAACCAAGAGTTTTGCTTTGGTCCACATCTACATCTTGTTATTTTTTTACACTTGTGAAAATTTTAATCATTAATCCAATTATAATATTAATTTTTCTATTGACATGAAAAATATTGCACTTAAGATAATGTGTGATAGTTTATATAATAGTTCAATGAAGGCTTATCATTAATATACTTAAAGAACTGATCAACTTTTTGATAGCTTCAGTGCTTATGCTCTGGCCTGGCCTGTTAAGGTAACAAAATCAATTTAGTTAAGTTACAAACAAAAGAAAAAAGTGAAATTGAGCATGTTATTGAATCTTAGTATATTTGAAGGACAAATAATTTACCAGTTAATTCTTTGTGGGACACTTACCTTTTACTATTTCTTATTCTTTTTTATAACTAAGAATTTGAAAAATCACTAAAATATTTTTTACTTCAATTTCAAGAAAATAAAAGTGAATCTAAATCATAATCTGAATAATTAGTTCATTTCAATTTTGAACTCTAAAACTAACAAAAGTCTGATAATATTGCACTGACTGAGCTATCTGAGCAAAATATATGGAACACTTCACGAATTTGCATATCATTCTTGCACAGAGCCATACTAATCTTCTCTGTATTGTTTCAATTTTAGTATATGTGCTGCCAAATCGGGCAAAAGCAGAATGTCCTGCCCCTGCACCAAGCTGTCTTCACTGGTGCCCCCTCTGAGGGGGGTGGGTTGACTTTCCCTCCCTGCCCCAAACTGAGCCCAATAGCCAAAAACCTCCAGAACCTAGCCACAGCCATGCTCAAGGCCACTCTCCATGCTTGGACGAGCCTCACACAAGAAGGAACTAACAAAGGAACCTAGGTATGCAGGACCCATGGTTAAGATCTCTAAGCCTGCTCGGATCAGGACTGGGCTTCCTCACCCAGCTCTCCCATTTTCCAGTAGTTTGGTAGTCACACCCACAAACTGCCCACAGTGCCATGTAATCTCATCAATGGCCAAGATCCAGAGACTATAAAACAAAACTCCCAGAAGAGAGCAATGCAGAATCTTGAACAGCAGAGCCTAGCAAGCTACCTGTGGTGTATTTGATATGCCAAAAACAGTAACAATAATGGGCCTCATTCCCCTGACCCTGAACGCGGCAGGTATGAATGGCATTACTGGCATCTGCTCGAACAAATCGATGAGCAACAGGATAACAGTGATACAATTAAAGCCAGCAAAAAAATCCTATTTTAAAAAGTTTTCTCAAAAAGACTCAATTGCATATTGATTATTCTAGCTATTAAAACTTTCATATATTTCTCAACAACTGTTAACAGTATGTCAGCATAAATACAAATACTTTGCTTCACAGAGGAAAAAAGTTGTTAAATTTGGTTTTCAGTTAGGGTTGCAAAACCTAGTACATACATAATAATCTCAGTTTAAATAAAATGTGGTAGAATATATTATAATAAAAATTAAAACCAAAGAAAAGTATATTTTTAACCCATTCTATCAATTATGATTGTATTACAAATTAAATGATGTTTATATATCAGATAAAGAATATACAAAAATGTAAATGATTGATATAAAACATTTTAAAGGAAAACTATAGTTGAGGCTAAGTATAAAATATTAAAAATCATATTGAACTAAACAAGTTAAGACAATCAGATACTTGAGGAAAAAAGTACATTAGTGCTGGAGATGATTTAGAAGAACCTAAAGATGAGGTGACAGCTGACAAAACAATGGATGTTCAGAGTACTTAAAGACACAAAAGAAATAATTATCAATCCAACAGTGCTAGGAGCTAAGTGACAAACTCATCCTTTCAGATCCAAGATTTTCCTATTTTATATTACTTCTCTGAAATTCTTCCAAACCATTTGAGCTATACTCATAATAACTGCTTCCCATGATTAATATTATGCAATTTTCAATTACACAATTCTTGTGTTTGTTTTAATATTTATATATAAATGATTCATGTCTAATTCTGTTACCCCCAAATTTAATATATTCATGCCATTATTTTCATTTTATTACAGTAAAGTTAATTACATTGTATCCATTGTATGACTTGTCATCCCGTTGATCTTCAATTTGCTCGAGCGGGCACCAGTAACGTCTCCATTCACCTCTATCGAGTGCTTCAGTAGCCCAATGGTATCTGCTCGCTCCAGGAACATGAAGAGCCTCATACCATTCATTCAGGGTTTTGACAAAAAAGTCTGACCATCTAGTAGGTGGGCAGCCACATGTTGTTTTGACATCCTGTGGAATCCAGTCTGTAATAGCTCTCATCCAGCAGTTGTCTCTAAATCGCATTACGTGTCCAACCCATCTGATTTTTGACATCTTGGCAAAAGAGATAGTGTCCCTGATTCTTGATCGTTGATGGAGGTTGGAACTCCAGATTCCTTCTCTCACTCCAGTGAAATGTGATACTCCAAGTAAAGCACTTTTTTTTTTTTTTTAATTTTTTATTGTGGAAAGTTACAAAGTTACAAAGTTTTCAGGTTTAAATCTCAGTTATACAATGCTCGAATACCCATCCCTTCACCAGTGCTCATATTCCACCACCAAGAATCCCAGTATAGCTCCACCCCGCCCCCTCACACCCCAAACACCCCCACGCCCCTAGCCCCCCCACCCTAAGCCCCCCCCGCCTGTGTAACTAATAAATTTCACTTTACTTTCACTTTGATTGCATACAATATTTCAACAAAACTCACTATTATTGTTTGGAGAGTCTCTCCCCTAAAGTCAGACCTGCTGAAAAGGAAGCATTAGGTAATTTGTTTTCCATTGCTGAGGATGAAGAAGTGTGAGGTCGAGTGACCACACTTAGCGGCCTCTCAGTTTTGGGTTTCTGTAATTTAGTATTTTAGTAACTAAGTCCAGAGAGATATCTGCCAGAAGTTGCATCGTTGCCAACTTGTACTTCTCAGTTACATTATATTCCACATATGAGTGCAATCTTTCTATGTCTGTCTCTTTCTTTCTGACTCATTTCACTCAACATGATACTTTCCATGTTGATCCACTTGTATGCAAATTTCATGACTTCATGTTTCCTGACAGCTACATAGTATTCCATTGTGTAAATATACCAGAGTTTCTTTAGCCAATCATCTGTTTTCGGGCACTCTGGTTTTTTCCATATTGTGGCTATTGTGAACAGAGCGGCAATGAACATGGAAATGCAGATGTCATCTCTACTATACCTTTTTGCCTCTCCGGGATATATTCCCAGGAGTGGTATTGCTGGGTCAAATGGGAGCTCAATTTCTAACTTTTTGAGAATCGTCCATATTGTTTTCCAAAAGGGCTGAACCAGTCGGCATTCCCACCAGCAGTGAAGGAGAGTCCCTTTCTCCCCACATCCACGCCAACACCGGTTGCTTTTGTTTTTTGGGATGTGGGCCAGTCTCTGTGGTGTGAGATGATATCTCATTGTTGTTTTGATCTGCATTTCCCTGATGATTAGTGATGTTGAACATTTTCTCATGTGCCTCTTAGCCATTCGGATTTCTTCTTTGGAAAAGTTTCTGTTCATTTCATCAGCCCATTTTTTGATCGGGTTGGCAGTTTTCTTCTTGTGGAGTTCAACCAGTGCATTGTATATCCTTGTTATCAACCCTTTATCGGATGGGTACTGCATAAATATCCTTTCCCATTCTGTAGACTGTCTTTGTATTTTGGTCACTGTTTCTTTTGAGTTGCAGAAGCTCCTTAGTTTGAGATAGTCCCATTTATTTATCTTTGTTTTCACTAGCTTAGCCAGTGGCGTGTCAGCTTTGAAGATACCTTTGGCTTCAATGTCGTGGAGGGTTTTGCCGACCTTATCTTCAATGTACCTTAGGGATTCTGGTCTGATGTTGAGGTCTTTAATCCAGTTTGATCTGATTTTTGTACATGGTGATAGATGGAGGTCTAAGCCCATTTTTTTGCATGTAGCCGTCCAGTTTTGCCAGCACAATTTGTTAAACATGCTTTCCTTGCTCCACTTCACATTTCTTGCTCCCTTATCAAAGATTAGATGATCATATATTTGGGGGTGTATGTCAGAGTATTCAACCCTGTTCCATTGGTCTGCCGCTCTGCCTTTGTTCCAGTACCATGCTGTTTTAATGACTACCGCTTTGTAGTAGAGTTGGAAGTTGGGGAGGTTGATTCCTCCCATTTTCTTTTTCCCAAGGATTGCTTTAGTTATTCGTGGGGGCTTATTGTTCCATATGAATTTCAGGAGCGCTTGCTCCATTTCTTTGAAGAATGTCAAGGGTATCCCTATAGGGATCGCATTGAATTTGCACAATGCTTTGGGGAGAATTGCCATTTTGACAATATTAATTCTTCCAATCCATGAGCAGGGGATGTCTTTCCATTTCCTCGTGTCCTCTTTTATTTCCTGAAGTAGTGTTTTATAGTTTTCATTATACAAGTCCTTTACCTCCTTTGTTAAGCTGATTCCGAGGTATTTGATTTTTTGAGGCGCAATTGTGAATGGGATTGCTTTTCTCAGGTCACTTTCTTCTCTCTCATTATTTGCATATAGGAAAGCCACGGACTTTTGGGCATTGATTCTATAGCCTGCAACTTTACTGTACGAGTCTATTGTTTCTAGGAGTTTCTTGATAGAGGTTTTAGGGTTCTCTAAGTATAGTATCATATCATCTGCGAATAGTGAGAGCTTGATTTCTTCCTTTCCTACCTGAATGCCCTTAATATCTTTTTCTTGCCTAATCGCTATTGCAAGTACTTCCAGTACTATATTGAACAGAAGTGGAGAGAGTGGGCATCCTTGTCTCGTCCCTGTTCTCAGAGGGAAGGCTCTTAGTTTTTCCCCATTGAGGACAATGCTTGCCATAGGCTTGTGATAAATGGCTTTGACTATATTGAGGAAGGTCCCTTCTATACCTATTTTGGCTAGTGTTTTCATCATAAACGGATGCTGGATCTTGTCAAATGCTTTCTCTGCATCTATTGATATGATTATATGATTTTTATCTTTTCTTTTGTTGATATGGTGGATTATGTTGATTGATTTCCGGATGTTAAACCATCCTTGCATCCCCGGGATGAATCCCACTTGGTCGTGGTGTATGATCTTTTTGATAAGTTGTTGAATTCTATTTGCTAATATTTTGTTGAGAATTTTTGCATCTGTGTTCATCAGGGATATTGGCCTGTAGTTTTCTTTTTTTGTGGTGTCTTTGTTTGCTTTTGGTATTAGGGAGATATGAGCCTCATAGAAACTGTTAGGGAGGGTTTCTGTTTCTTCAATTTCCTGGAAGAGCTTGAGAAGGACTGGCAAAAGGTCCTCTTTAAATGTTTGGAAGAACTCACTAGTGAATCCGTCTGGACCTGGGCTTTTGTTTTTGGGGAGACTTTTGATTACCATTTCAATTTCCTTGATGTTAATTGGACTATTCAGATACTCCAGGTCTTCTTGGTTCAGCCTTGGGAGATTATAGGAGTCGAGGAATTTATCCATTTCTTCTAGATTCTCTTGTTTCGTGGCATAGAGATTTTCAAAGTAGTCTCTGATGATCTTTTGAATTTCATTGGTTTCTGTCGTGATGTCCCCCTTTTCATTTCTGATTCGGCTTATAAGGGTTCTCTCTCTCTCTTTCTTTGTGAGTCTTGCTAGTGGTTTATCAATCTTGTTTATTTTCTCGAAGAACCAGCTCTTGGTTTCATTGATCTTCCGGATTGTCTTTTGGGTTTCCATGTCATTAATTTCTGCTCTAAGTTTTATTATCTCTTTCCTTCTGCCTGGTTTTGGCT
The DNA here is from genome assembly GCF_027595985.1 of Sorex araneus. Lineage (NCBI taxonomy): Eukaryota > Metazoa > Chordata > Mammalia > Eulipotyphla > Soricidae > Sorex > Sorex araneus. The sequence goes on from NC_073305.1 coordinate 105,122,430, forward strand.
CCTTTTGTTGGTCCTTTTCTAAGGTCTTGAGCTGTGAAGTCAAGTTATTTATGTGGGCCCTTTCTTCCTTCCTGAGATATGCTTGCAGAGCTATAAATTTTCCCCTTAAAACGGCTTTAGCTGCGTCCCACAGGTTCTGGTAGCTCGTGTCTTCATTCTCATTTGTTTCTAGGTACCTTTTGATTTCTTCCTTGATTTCCTTCCTGACCCACTCATTGTTCAATATCGACCTATTTAATTTCCAGGTGTTTGATTTGGTTTTCTGCATCTGTCCACAGTTAAGTTTTATCTTCAGTGCATCATGGTCTGAAAAGATAGCTGGTACAATGTCTATCTTGTTGATTCTGTTGAGGTATGTTGTGTGGCCCAGCGCATGGTCTATTCTGGAAAATGTTCCATGTGCACTGGAAAAGAATGTGTATTCCTTTTTTTGGGGATATAAAGCCCTGTATAGATCTATTAGCCCTCTCTCTTCTATTTCTTCCTTCAAAGCCAGTATTTCATTGGTGAGTTTTAATCTTCTAGATCTGTCCAGAGGAGACAGTGCAGTGTTGAAGTCTCCAACTACTATTGTGTTGCTCGAGATGTCCTTCTCGAGGTCTCTTAGCAGCTGTTGTAGGTATTTAGCTGGTCCCTCATTTGGTGCGTAGACATTCAGGAGTGTGATTTCTTCCTGATGTACACATCCCTTGATTAATAAAAAGTGGCCTTCACTATCCCTTCTAATCTTTTTCAACCTGAAGTCTATGTTGTCCGATACTAGTAAAGCCACTCCGGCTTTCTTGAGGGAGTTATTTGCTTGCAGGATTGTTTTCCATCCTTTGACTTTGAGTCTGTGTTTGTTCTGGCTATTCAGATGTGTTTCTTGCAGGCAACAGAAGGTTGGGTTGAGTCTCTGAATCCATTTTGCCAGTCTGTGTCTCTTAATTGGTGAATTCAGACCATTGACATGAAGGGAGATTATTGTTATGGGATTTTGTGCCGTCTTTGTGCAAGGGTTTGTTGTGCTTGTAGAGGTTGTTCTTGTCTTACAATAGCCCCTTTAGTGCTTCTTTTAGGTTTGGTTTTGAGTCTATGAAGTTCCTGAGCTGTTGTTTATCCCCAAAGTAGTGTATGATTCCTTCTAGTTTGAATGAGAGTTTAGCCGGATAAAGTATTCTTGGTGAAGCGTTGATTTCATTGAGTTTTTTCACTATATCCCACCATTGCCTTCGAGCTTGGAGGGTTTCCTCTGATAGATCTGCTGTGAGCCTAAGGGGTGCTCCTTTGTATGTGATTTCCTTCTTGGACCTTGCTGCTTGGAGTATTGTGTCTCTCTGGAAGATGTCCATCATTGTAACTATGATATGTCTTGGGGTTTTTCTGTTAGGATCTCTTTTAGCTGGCACTCTCCGGGCGCCTTGAATCTGGATGCCTGCATTGTCCAGCTGTGGGAAGTTTTCCGCAATGATTTGTTTGACTGTGTCTTTTTCGTTGGGGTTGGTTCCCTGTGGTTCTGGTAGTCCAATGATTCTAATGTTGTTCCTCTTGAATTCATCCCCTAGGACTCTGATTCTGGCTAGAGCTATTTTGAGGTCTCTTGCCATGGTTTGATGTTGCCTGTAGGCCTCTTGCAGCTCATCTTCAAGCATACTGATTCTGTCTTCGGCTGCAGTCATCCTATTGTTGAGGGCAGTCAGAGAGTTTTTGATTTCATGTACGGAATCCTTCATTTCTTTTTGAAGGTTTTTTATTTCTGCTCTCATTTCTTCCCGTATTTTGTCGGCTGTCTGTTGTATTGTTTCCGCCAGGTCTTCCTTGAAGTTGTCCATCTTTGCATTGAGTTGATTGAACATGTTGAGGATTTCAAGTCTGAATTCTTTCTCAGAGAGGTCAAGTTTGTAGGAGGCGCCCATTGAGGTTTCCGGATTCCTTTGATCGTCCTCTGGTTGCAATGGGGATTTTCGCTGTTTCTTCATGTTGTTTGTGGTGATATGAAAGAGGGCTCTTGATGATGAGTGTCCCTGTTTCCTTTTGTTGTGAAAAAGGATTGTGGATAGGCTCAGTTAATAGTGGTTGGCTTTTTACTTGCCGGTGTAGAACCTGGTCTCCTACTGAGATGTTCTTATGTGAAGTCTTGTGTTTTATTGTCCTACTGCTTGCGAATAGCTAGGATGTTAGTCTTGGATAGGATGTTGAGAAAACTACTTTCCGCCGCGTGAGCTTTGGCCGCCGGTAATGAGGCCACGCCCACTTTTCTTAGGCCACGCCCCCTGGTGGTTAGGCCACGCCCCTTTCCCACAGACCTTTGCGGGAAGACAGGACGGCGGCGGCGCTTGGGGTCGGCGTGCTGGCCACTCGGCCGGCAGTCCGGAGGGGAGGGAAGCCCGGGGTGCTCAGGGCCGCGGAGCAGGCTGGGTCCGGAAGGGCGGGTCGAGGGAGCGTCACAGACCTTTGCCGGAAGACAGGACGGCGGCGGCGCTTGGGGTCGGCGTGCCGGCCACTCGGCCGGCAGTCCGGAGGGGAGGGAAGCCCGGGGTGCTCAGGGACCAAGTAAAGCACTTTTGATATCTCTTTGGGATACCTGAATAGTGTTCTCATCCTGTTTTTGTAGGGCCCAGGTCTCTGAGCTTATGTTAGTGTAGGAAGAATGGTGCAGTCAAAAAGATGTGCCTGCAGCCAGAGGTTCATCATCCTCTTAACAAATTCTTCGATGCTCTTGAAGGCGTTCCGTGCTGCTCTCTTCCTCCTGTGCAGTTCTGGTGCCAAGTCATTCCTCATGTTGAATTCTCAACCCAAGTACACATAACTGCTGCATTCCGAGATGTTCGTTCTGTTGAGAGCAAACGAAACATCGGGGACTAGTTCGTTTCTCATAAACATTGTCTTGGTGAGGTTCAGCTGCAATCCGACCTTTCCTCACTCGGGTTGAATTCAGCTAGCATTTGTGCCAGGTGGCTAGTATTTGGTGTTATTAGTACAATGTCATCAGCAAAGCAGAGGGGGTGTAGTTGCTGACATCTATTTTCACTCCCATTCCTTTCCATTCCAATAGTTGCATGATTCTCTTTACGTCAATGATCACTTCCTTGTAGAATGGTGAGATCCCGGTGGTGAATCTGTAATATAGCTTGCAGAGGATCTTAATGTACTGAGTTTGAACTCCTTGTTTCACTAGGGCTTCGATGATCACTTTAGTCTCAACAGAATCGAAGGCCTTCTTTAAATCAACAAATGTTAGACAAAGCAGCATCTTGAATTCTCAAGAAACTTTAATGAGCTCGGTCACCATGTGGATATGGTCAATCATGCTGAATCCTTTTCAGAACCCGGCTTGCTCATATGGTTGGACTTCAGATAGTGTTCTCCTATTCTATTCAGGATGGCTCAAGTGAACAACTTGTAGACAACAGATAACAGGCAGATTTGGTGATAGTTGCCGATGTGTGGATGTCTCCCTTCTAGTACAACAGAACAGTCCTGCAGATTTTTCATTGGGATGGAACCTTGCATTCGGACAGGTAGCATGTGAAGAGCCGAGCCAGTGTATTGACAAGTATGAGCGGCAGATTCTTCAGGTGTTTGGGTCTGACCTTATCCGGACTGGGTGCTGTACATGTTTTTACCAACAAAATGGCGTGTCAGATTTTGGAAGGGAGGACGTTGGGAATGACATATCCATCCTGAGGAATTCGGTATATGGGCAGGTGGATGTGGCTGTAGAAGAGATCCGAGTAGATGTCATGAATAATCCTCTCCATTACTCTTTTGGAAGATGTAATAGATCTATCAGGATGCTGGAGTGCAGTCTTCTTGGTCTTGTAGTTGGCGAAGGACAGGCGAGCATTGCAAATACTTTTCCCAGCTTCTGCTGCATAGGCCCACACTGCTGCTCTTCTCTCTTTGAGGTCTTCCTTTATCGCTTCTCTCATAGCTTTGCGAGCTCAAACATTAGCTTGTGATTGCCTGAGGTTCGTGCTAAACCGCATTGGCGAATGAACTCGAGACTTTCTGAAGACAGGTGTCTGTTTGTGGCTTTCCCACTCTCAGCATTCCTTGTGCTGTCATGGAGGTGCTGATCCAGTCAATTGTATTCCTCGTCCATGCGGTCAATGACAGCATCTCCCTACATTTCCACAATAGTACCAAAGACCTCCCAGTGGTGGTCATTCTGGGAATTCTCTTTTTAAACTTAAACTTCGAAGTCCTTTCTCCCCTCTCTGTGAAGTAGAATTTTGCACGAAGGAGATGGTGGTCTGATCCCATTTGGAATTTTGGGATAACAGCGACATCGGTCAGGCAAAACCATTGATTTAATATGATGTGGTCAATTTTGTTGTGGAACTGTCCACTGGGAGACTCCCATGTCCAGTGTTTAGATTCGGCCTTCTGGAACTGTGAGTTACCATGGATGGTCTTGGTCGACATGATGAACTCAGACAGTCTCTCACCCTTTTCATTCCATTCTAGGCTGTGGGTCCCGATGTGGAGTGCTTTGGGTGACCTTCTGGGTCCTATTTTGGCATTAAAATCACCAACAATGATCTTGTAGAAGGTGTGGTATCCTTTATAGAACTTCTTCAGCTCCATGTAGAACTTCTCAATTTCTTCATCATAGTTGGATGTTGGTACATAGATGATGAAGATAGAAATTGCAGGCAATGAGCCACATTGATTCAAGCGTAATCATATGTTTCAGGTTGCTAGGCATTCAAATGAATCAATGCTCATGGCCTAGTTCGTGTTGACAAGGACAATGGTGCCATCAACACCTCTATTTTCGCATGTTCCAAGGAACAGTTCTTCTCCAGTGTTGAAAATGGCGTGATGTGATCGATGTCTTCTCGTTTCAGTAAGATCAATGATGTCATACTTTATCTTCTGCGTTTGCATCATCAGGTCCTCAATGGATGCTTCTGATGCCAGCATACGTGCATTGAAAGTACAGACAGTCATTTAGTCCTTCTTCGTTTTGGCAGTCTAGTTCGTCCCTGAGATTTTATCAGCCTCTCCTTGCTCATCCTTCTTAACGCTGCCGTATTGGGGTCTCTTTCAGTGTCAGGCAAATGAGGCCGATTGTTGTTACTGTTTTTGGCATATTGAATATGCCCGGGTAGCTTGCCAGGCACTGCCGTGCAGGCGGGGTTCTCTTGGTTGCTTGCCGGGCTCTCCGAGAGTGATGGAGGCTTTTAGGGAGGCCTCTAATCACCCTTAGAGGTGTTCTCATAGTTCACACTATATTTGAACCCAATTTAATTACATTGAAGTATATATAAATACATGGAGGGAGAGAAAGAGGCTTTTATTTATTTCAGAAATAAAGGAGATTCCAAGACAATACATAATTTTAGCTAAAGGAAAGAATAACCTATTGTGATAAAGGCTGTTGATAATTCATTGTGTCATTTCAGCATTAAGAGATAAAAATGTATTTTGAAAAAGAGATGAAAAGTTTATAAATGCATGTATTAAACCAGCATAACTTAAAAGTAAAATGAAAAAAATTAAACATCATAAATGGAGATTTTTAACAATCTTCTGTTAGTAATTGATAGTTACTTAAGAATAAATATGAAAAACTACAGAGAATAAGAATAACTGTCAATCAGATTGATCACATGAATATATACAAAACACTAGGCCCAATATAGAACAATATTAAGCTTTTGCACACTTTCAGATAATGCAAGGGGGGGACAGACACTTCTAACTCACGTTAACATAAAACAAACAAACAAGAAAACCCGAGAAACTCTAGCTAGATATATTGCAGGCAGACAAATTTTATACATGTAGATACATAATATTCACAGAATACCAAAATTTGATTGTAATGGTATTCAAAATCTTAATACAAAATGACAAAAATGAGATTTATCACAAATTTCAAAGTCTGTTCATCTGTTCAGTATTTTCAAGTCTAACAGGTTATTTAATCATGTTATAATTTAGATATTTATATTTAGATATAAATATATTTACATGTGTATTTTAATAAGTTAATTGTTGGGGCTGGACTGAGCTACCAGGATGAACCCATTGGTTTGGAACATCAGAAGACTGAGCATCTTCTCTTGGCTGCCTTAGTAAATAATTTCCTAAATTATACCAAAATTGTCAGTCTTCCTTTTCTCACAGATCCCTGGTTCTACTTAGCCTGTTTGTTGTCAGTATGCAGATCCTAGGTACTTAGCCTGTTTATTGTCAGTATGTAGATCCTAAGCGATTAACCTATTTGTCAGTATGCAGATCCTACATTGTTTGTTTTCCAGTATCCAGGAGAACTTTGCATGATCCTCCAGTAACTCCTTTGGTGATGTCATTGTATTATGCCCTTAAAAGGTTCCATAATCAATAAAAGACCAGAGGGCTCTCAACCTTTGTTACAGAGTCAGAGAGAACCTGGACCCTCCATGACATATATTTCTTCCGTGTTCCTTGCCTCAGAACCTCCGACTACATGAATATTCATGCAACAGTCAATTCCAGAAATTAATATGACAATGATTAAAATATTTAAAGGTGAAAATAAATCTATATTTATTCATTTGTCTCATACTATACAAATCCTTGTTTCTTGAACTGTTGGTTATGAAACTGAATGTGTAGTTCTTAAAAAATATTTGCCAACAGTAAAAGGACTGTAAATGTGTAATGACAAAAATTAATTCAAAATTAACTGCTTAATCAATCCAAAGTTTTTCTGGCAGTATTTTCCACCTCTGCATTTCTTAATCATAGGGGGTTGTGAATGAGGAAAATGTTTTAGAACTCTGGTCTATATAAAATATTCAAGACTCCATTAAATCTGAAGACTAGCAGCAAGTGGTTCAATTCCTGGCACCTTATATGGTTCCCTGAAGCACTGCCACGAGTGATACCTGATCACAGAAACTGAACTAAGCCTTGAGTACAAAAAGATATGGACCGTCCATAAAAAATTAATTAACTAAATAATAAAAAATGAAAGTATCAAGAGTGAAAATATGAACATTGTAAAATATATAAATTTTATTTTGATATACTCACAAGGACATTTGACAGGCATTTTTTAAAATGTATACAATGATATTAAAATTATTTTAGAATGAATCTGGCAAACATAAAAGGTCTTAAAGCAGAGAATTATCATATTGCTAAGAAAATTAAATTCAAATGAAATATTCAATATTCACAACTTTGAAGACATTCAATTTGAAAGAGTTTGGTGAAGTCAACATATTCTCAAACTTAATTCCAGCATGGTTTTAATTTATGGGTACTGATCAAATGATTCTTTTATTATTAAAGTGTTAATAATTATTAGAGCATAATGATTAATAATTGTACCCAATTAATAATTATTAGAGTATAACAAGTTGTTAATTATTTTCAACAGAAGAGAGGAATAAACTGAGAACTTACACTAGATCTTAAGATTATTTCAATTTGATAACACTGAAGAGTATGTAACCATAGTCTATTGATAACGAAGTGATCATTAAAACAGAATAGAAAAATCAAGAATTATAAAAACATGTTTAGTCAGACATTTTAACCAAAGGCCTGCATAACTCAGTGGAAAAAAAGGGTGATACTTTTAAAATGTTTATAATTCTATTACACATAGTATGAACTTTGATCTATGTGATAAATAAAATTAATTTTAAGTGAGTAATGTATTTAATCCATATACTCTCATCAACAGCCAACATCCAGAGACTGTAAAATCAAGTTCCCGGAAGAGAGCAAAGCAGAGTGTCTTGCCCCCACACCTGGCTATCTTCACCAGGGCCCCTCAGAGGTGATGGATTGCATTTCCCTCCCTGCCCCGAGCAAAGCCTCGACAGTTGAAGTCCTCTGGAACCCAGCCACAGTCATGCTCAAGGCCACTCTCCATACATTCAGACGAGCCTCACGCATGAAAGAACTGGCAAAAGAACCCAGGTGTGTGGGACTCAGGGCCAAGATCTCCATTCTGCTGAATTGGGACTGGCCTCTTCCACCCAGATCCCCCATTTTCCAGTAGCTAGGCAGTCACACCCAGAAACTGCTCCAGACACCATGTAATCAATCAACGGCCAATATCTGGAGACTATAAAACCAAGCTCCCAGTAGTGCTCGAGGCCACACAACACCTAATAGCCTAGTCTCCCTCTTGGAGAACCTCACAAGTTACCGAGTCTATTGCCCACTTGGGAGAGCCGTGAAAGCTCCCCGTGGTGTATTCATATCCCAAATACAGTAACCGATATATACATACCTCTCAGAGAGCCTGGCAAGCTACCGAGAAAGTATCCTGTCTGCACAGTAGAGCCTGGCAAGCTACCTGTGGCCTATTCCATATGCCAAAACCAGTAATGATAGGTCTCATTCCCCTAATCCTGAAAGAGCCTCCAATCATTGGGAAAGATGAATAAAAAGCAGCTCCTAAAATCTCATGGCTAAGTGTAATAGAGACACTACTGGTGGCCGCTCCAGGAAATCGACAAACAACCAGATGGCAGTGATACAGTGATACAGTGAATATATTTAATGGAAATTTAATTTTTAAGAACTCGAAGGAAAATGGAGAAATGGAGTTCCTACCTAGGAGGTATGGAAAGGTTTTTTTTTTTTTTTTTAGTTCAGATACATACAAAAGCATGATGCATGCTGGGGAGATAACCAAGGGCCATGTTGCCTTACATGCATTGAGTCCCAGTTTCTATTACTGTCACAGTCAACCCTGAGCAACACTGTGCATGGGCTAAATACAAATTCTCTTTCTCTCTCTCTCTCTCTCTCTCTCTCTCTCTCTCTCTCTCTCTCTCTCTCTCTCTCTCTCTCTTTCTCTCTCTCCTCACAACACACACAAAGTTAACAGTAACTATTAATTGTTCTGTATCACTGTATCACTGTCATCACTGTCATCCTGTTGTTTGTTGATTTACTGAGTGGGCACCAGTAATGTCTCTATTAGACTCAACCTTGAGATTTTAGCATCCTCTCATTACTCATCTTTCCCAATGGTTGGAGGCTCTTTCAGGGTCAGGGGAATGAGACCTATCGTTACTATTTTTGGCATATTGAATATGCCATGGGTAGCTTGCCAGGCTCTGCCGTGCAGGCGGGATACTCTCAGTAGCTTGCTAGGCTCTCCGAGAGAGATATATTTATCTTTTACTGTATTTGGGATATGAATACGTCACAGGGAGCTTGCCAGGCTCTCCAGTTGGGGCAATAGACTCTTACACTTGTCAGGTTCTCCAAGAGGGAGAACAAGGCTATTAATTTTTTCTGAATTTATAAATAAGATACAAAAAGTATTTTTATATGCTTACTATTTTATGTAGCACTCTAGCACTGTTGTCCTGTTGTTAATTGATTGGCTCGAGGGGGCACCAGTAGCATCTCTATTGTGGGACTTGTTACTGTTTTTGGCACATTTTATATACTTAATATATTTACTATTTTATAGCTATTTATAAATATATTTATAGTTATAGTCTCTTGCCTGCACGCCTGGCTGTCTTCCCTGGGGCCCCTTGGAGGGGATGGGCTCTAGCTTCCCTCCCCACCCCGAGCAGAGCTCCCGGTGGCTGAAGACCACTGGAGCCTAGCCACAGACATGCTCAAGGCCCCTCTCCACACGTTCGGACAGGCCTCATGCATGAAGGTACAGGCAGAAGAATCCAGGTGTGTATAATCCCATCAACGGCCAACATCCAGATACTTAAAAGCAAGATCCCAGGAGCTATATCTTATAATCTACTTCTCCCTCTGGGAGAAACTAGCAAGCTACTGAGAGCTTCCTGCCCACATGGGACAGCCTTGCAAGCTTCCCATGGTGTATCTATATGCTAAATCCAGTAACAAGCTGGATATCATTCCCCTGACCCTGAAAAAGCCTCCAATGCGGCATCGTTGGGAAGGTCTAGTGGAGAGAGGTTCCTAAAATCTCAGGGATCGGGGACTGGAGAGATAACACAGAGGGTAGGGCGTTTGCCTTGCATGCGGCTGACCCAGGTTTGATTCCCAGCATCCAATATGGTCCCCTGAGCACTGCCAGAGGTAATTCCTGAGTGCAGAGCCAGGAATAACCCCTGTGCATCGCCAGGTGTGACCCAAAAAACAAAAAAAATCTCAGGGATAGGACGAATGGAGAGGTTATGTGAGCCCACTCGAGAAATTGACAATCAATGGGATTTTGCAATTCGTGTGATAGCTGTTTTCATAGTTTTGTCAAACTTGTAAAGTGTTGATATTTAGAATAAATGCTCTTTATCAGGGAATCAAGCCTTCTAATTATCATTTCATAAAGGATAATACTCTGATATCTATGTTAAATGTTATTCATAAATTTACTTTGAAGTAAAAGACAAAAAAAAAGAATTGATCTTGTTACTTCTAAGAGGCACCAAAGCATTTTTAAATAGATTTGAAAATCACTAGCATTAACAATTTTTAATTATGGAGTTTCAGATTGTATCAATACTATGAAGAACAATGAAATAGGTCAAAATTATTACAAATGTAATTATACAATCCAAAAAATTCAAAATTTTGATGGCTTAAGATCCCAAAGCACCTTGAAGGTAAGGAATGACCCTGATATTTACAGTTACTGTTTCTCTTGAAACTTTATAATTTGTCAAACTTTAATAATTTGCCAATCTTAAAATAATTTCAGTCTTATAGTTAAAAAACAGCTGTTGAATAGACTTAGGTATGAGGGATTTAAGTGGCCCTGAAACTAAACAGAAATCAGAGGTTGTTTGGGTTAGAGTGTGAACCATTTCCAGATATAAGAAATATAAATTTGAGAGGTGGCCCAATGCCTAGTCTAGCATTTCTTTTTGAGCAGATTGACCTTACAAGAAATAAATTTTCCATGAGAAATCTGAAGCACTGTGTCAAATTTACTCAATTTCAAACTAAAGTGGGTGAAATGTTCAAACCATCCAGAGAGAAATAAAAATTAACTGTTATAACACAAAACATAATCAACATTCTCAAAATACTTCTACAAATTTCTAAGTACTTTCCAGCATTCAATTAATATTGCTGATCAAGAAACAATATCAAATTTACATGTATTAAAGAAAATAGAAAATACAAATAGATATTCTTAAGTTATAGCTATAATTTTGGGCTAGGGAAGTTGCTTGCCTTATATGTAGGAAACCTGGGATTTATTCCCAGCACCACAAATAGTCTCTCAAAGCCCAATTATAATGATCCTTGGGCCTAGAGCCAGGGGTCAGCCCTGAGCATAGTCAGGCCAATATTCCCTCTAAATTTCAGCAATTAGTATTTTCAGACATAGTATTTAAATAAATAGTTTCAAGAAAAATAAAATTCAAAAATTTCAGCAGATTTTTTAAATATATATGTTTCATTTTTAATTAAGACAGTGTTTTTTAATATATATATATTTTATCAAGACATAAATAGAAATGTCAAAACTAGGAGTTTTATAAAGGAATGTTAGAACTCTGTAGAAAATTCTGTAATTGCAATTGCAAACTATATTTAACATTACGTTAAAAGTTGATGAAATTAATAATAGTTCAAATTATGGGGCAATTTTTTTAAAAGCCACTAAAATAAAGGAAACACGAAAATGTACAAAATAGTGTAAACTGTATGGGAAGTAACCTTATTCTTTTATTTTTAAATATTTTACTTTGTTTTGAATGAACAGGTTCACTTCTAAAGAAAATATTTATTTCTGGCTAAGAATAGAGCAAATTTCGTTTGCCATTCCTTTAAGTTTTGTTGGAGCAAATAATATGAACTAAATTTGTAAATGCCTGTCAAGCGGCCCGGCTGGAGGGTGAAGGAACCTGCGGACATTGATGGAGAGAAGGAGACACTGGCCGTGGAATTGGTGTTGTAACCTTGTGTATACCTGAAACAACTCTATTGTTAATAACATTGTAAATCATGATTTTTTTAATACACACTAATACAAGTACAAATTTAATACAAATCAGAAGAAAAATGCCAGGAAAATTTAAAAAATAGAACTAATATTACTATTTTGTTCCTGCAGTGTTTCTACATCATCTATACCACCAATATGCTACACCACGCCTACCACTAAAAGCCTGTATCCCTTCAACTGTATCCCAAGATGGTCTGTTTTGTTCTCCATGCTCCAGCATTATTCCTTTGCTTTATTTCCTTATACTAACAGATTAGTAAGACCTTCACGTATTTGTCTTTTACTTTCTGGCTCTGTTCATTTAGCATGTCTTCCTTCAAATCCAGTCAAGCTGCAGCAAACTACATGTTTTCATCTTTTCTTAAGTTGTTCATTGAGTAGTAGTACCACAAATTTTTTAACCATTCATCTGTTACTAGGACTGGGGTTGTTTCCAGATCTTGGCTTCACTATAGCATTGTAACCCTGTCGTCCTGTTGTTCATGGGTTTGCTCGAGCAGGCACCAGTAAAGTCTTCATTGTGAGACTTGTTACTGTTTTTGGCATATCGAATATGCCACGGGTAGCCTGCCAGGCTCTGCTGCGTGGGCGGGATACTCTGAGTAGCTTGCTGGGCTCTCCAAGAAGGACAGAGGAATTAAACCTGGGTCAGCTGCATGCAAGGCAAGTGCCCTAGCCTCTGTGCTATGGCTCCAGTCCACAAGATCTTGGCTATAATGAATAATCACTGTCACTGTCACTGTTATCCCGTTGCTCATTGATTTGCTCAAGCGGGCACCAGTAACGTCTCCAAGTGAGAAGTGTTACTGTTTTTGGCATATCAAATATGCCACAGGTAGCAGGCTCTGCCATGTGGGTGGGATACTCTCGGTAGCTTGATGGGTTCTCCAAGAGGAATGGAGGAATTGAACCCAGGTCAGCTGCACGCAAGGCAAATGCCCTACCAGCTGTGCTATCGCTCCAGCCCATTATAAATAATACTGCAATGAATTTAGGTGTTAAAATTTCCTTTAGGATTAATGGTTTTGTGTTGAGCAGGGCAGAGGGTGTTGGTGGGAGGGGAAGAGGCCCTAAATGCCTGAGACTGGGGGTGCAGAATCAAAGGGAAGGAGTTCTATTCTTAATTTTTTGAGAAGTCTCAGTTTTCCAAACACGCCCACCAGCATTTACACATTTACAAATTTAGTTCATATTATTTGCTCCAACAAAACTTAAAGTGAGTGAGTTCTTTTCTTGTTTGATTTTAGGGGCCACACCTGGTGGAATTCAGGGTTTATTTCTGGTTCTAGAGTCAGGGATTACTTCTGGGGGTGTGGCTCAGGGTCCCATATTTGGTGCCCCAGATGGAACCACCCTCTCTATGTGCAAGGCAAACATCCACTCCCTGTACTATCATTCTGTCCCCTGAATAAGAGTTCTTCTGAGAGACATGATGTTAAAGGTTAATCATACATGTACTTGAAATATAAGATGTTTTTTAAAAATGAAAATAAGGTAGAAGAATTATCTAAAATCTGGCAATTAAGAATTTTTATAACTGATCAAAAACAACAAATTAAAAAATGTTTACACCCTCATAGCATAAAAACAAAAAAATATTTATATATAGTATTATATAGAAAAAATAAAAACAAGTATATATATATGTATATATATATGTATATATATATATGTACATCACTTGTATCACTTGTATCACTTGTCATCTCATTGTTGCTTTGTTTGAGCGGGCAAGAGTAATGTCTCCATTCATCCCTGCCGTGTGCTAGTGTAGCCAATAGCATCTTCTCACTCCAGGAATAAGAAGAGCCTCAAACCATTCGTTCAAGGTCTTGATGAAGAAGTCTGACCATCTCATGGGTGGGTGGCCACTTGCTCTTTTGACGTCCCGTGGAATCCAGTTGGTAATGGCTCTAGTCCAGTGGTCATCTCCAAATCGCATTATGTGTCCTGCCCATCTGATTTTCGGCGTCTTGGTAAACGAGACAGTGTCCCCAATTCTCGATTGTCAATGAAGTTTGGAACTCCGAATTCCTTCTCTCACTTGAGTGAAATGTGACATTCCAAGAATTGTTCTGGAAACTTCAGAAACTCTATAGTTCATTCGTCAATGTGGTTTGGCACGAGCCTCAGGCGATTACAATCTAACATCCAAGCTTGCAAAGCCATGCAGAGAAGCGATAAAGGAAGATCTCAGAGAGGGAAGAGCAGCAGTGTTGGCCAATGCAGCAGAAGCTGGGAAAAGTATTTGCGAGTCCTTCCACCTGTCCTTCGCCAACTATAATACCAAGATGACTACCCTCCAATGTCCTGATGGATCTATCACATCTTGAAGGGCAATAGAGAAGATTATCCATGACTTTTACTCAGATCTCTTTGATAGCCACATCCACCTGCCCACATACTAAATTCTGCAGGATGAATATGTCATTCCCAATGTTCTCCCTTTCAAAATCCGACATTCCATTTCATCAGTAAAGAAGCATACAGCACCCAGTCCAGACAAGGTCAGACCCGAACAGCTGAAGAATCTGCCACCAGTACTCGTCAATACACTGGCTCAGCTCTTCACATACTACCTGTCTGAATTCAAGGTTCTGATTCCATCCCAATGGAAAACCAGCAGGACTATTCTGTTATACAAGAAGGGAGACATCCACAACATCGCATGATCTCTCCTTTGTTTACAAATTGTTCACTTGAGTCATCCTGAGTAGAATAGGGAGAACACTAGATGAAGGACAACCATGCAAACAATCAGTATTTCAAAAAGTATTCTGCACAATCAACCATATCCACATGGTGACCTAGCTCATTGAGGTTTTGCGAAAGTTCAAGATGCTGCTCTGTCTAAGGTTCATTGATTTGAAGAATGCCTTTGATTCTGTTGAGACTGAAGTGGTCATCGAAACCCTAGTCAAACAGGGAGTTCAGACTCAGTACATCAAGATCTTCCACAAGCTGTATTGTGGATTCACCACCAGTATCTCACCATTCTACAAGGAAGTGATCATTGACATAAAGAGAGGGGTTCGTCAGGGAGATATCATTTCACTGAAACTCTTGAGTGCCACCCTCGAGAACATCATGCAATGACTGGAATAGGAGAAATGGAAGTGAAGATAGACAGTCAGCAACTATATCACCTCTGTTTTGCTAATGGCATCGTTTTAATAACAACAAACAAACATCAGTCCAGCAGCACGAATGCTGGTTGACTTCAACCGCGAGTGTGGAAAGGTTGGTCTGCAGCGGAGTCTTACAAAGACAATGTTCATGAAAAAGAAACTAGTCCCTGACGTTCCATTTGCTCTCAACGGAATGAACATTTCCAAATGCAGCAGTTATGTGTACCTAGGTGGAGAACACTACATGACAAACGACCTGGCACCTGAACTGCGCAGGAGGAAGAGAGCAGCATGGAACGCCTTCAAGAGCATCAAAGAAGTGGTTAAGATGGCAAAGAACCTCCGGCTCTGGTCACATCTTTTTGATTCCACCATTCTTCCTGCACTAACATATGCCTCAGAGACCTGGGCCCTATGAAAACAGGATGAGAGTGCTATTTGGGTCACCCAAAGAGGAATTAAAAGAGCTATGCTAGGAGTATCATGCTTCACTCAAGTGAGAGAAGGAATCCAGAGTTCCGACCTCTGTCAACAACCAATGATTAGGGACCCTGTCTTGTTTGCCAAAGTGTCAAAAATCAGATGGGCCGGACATGTAATGTGTTTAGAGACAACTGCTGGACTAGAGCTGTTACCGACTGGATTCTATGGGACATCAAAAGACCGAGTAGCCGCCCACCTACAAGATGGTAGGACTTCTTCATTAAGACCCTGGATGAATGGTTTGGTGCTCTTTGTGTTCATGAAGAGAGCCATTGGGCTACACTAGCACTCAACAGGTCTGAATGGAGACATTACTGGTACCGGCTTGAGCAAATTGATGAAAAATGGGATGAAAAGTGATTACAAGTGAAATATATATATATATATATATATACATATATAGTAACAAACATACTGAAAAAGAAACACAATAAAAATCTTGAAATAAGCAAGTAAAATATACATGTTTACTTTAAATAAATTACTACAAGAGAGATAACTGGGACATGAGAAATAGTACAGAGGTTACGGACTTTTCTTGTATGCAGCAACATGCTTTGATCCCCCAAAACACATGGGTCCCCTGAGCAACTTTAAACGTTACTGGAGTAACAATGTAGTGTCAGCAGTGTCTCTTGAGTATTGTCAGATGAGGTCCAACACTTCCACAATCTCCCCACTCAAGCACCCCAAGAGTCAACTAAATTTAAATTCTAATCTAAATCAAAGACAAAAAAATATGACTCACTTTTTAAAGTGACAACAAATTGCTGTCCTTCTAGAATTCTATACCACAAAGTATAGCCATTGAATATGAAAGATTATTAGGTAATTATTTTAGGCAAAACAAAAATAAAGTATTCCTTCAACCTTCTTAGAAAACCACATGAAAAGTTATAAAAAATTGAAAATAAAGTTAGCATGTTATTCAGTCACTCCACTTTTTCCTCAAAAATATAAAAGTTTCTCAAAAACACATAATCATTAATTTTTTTAGAAAATGATGTCAACTTCTTTATCACATCTCTATTACAGTACTCGTGGTCGATCTGGAGACAATCCTGGCTCTAACAATTGATGTTTGCATAAAGAAACTGTATAATATTCACAGTAGAATACTACTTAGCAATTAGAATAATGAGATCTTAGATTTTATTGAAAATTTGTATGGAAAAACACAGTCATATTAAGCAAAAAGAGTCAGAGGAAGGACAAATACTAGATGGTCTGTTACTGTAAAGCTTATATGTGAAGTTTAAAGAAGCAAAGGGGAGCCGGAGCAATAGTGCAGTGGGGAGGGCATTTGCCTTGCATGCCTCCAATCTCGGGCAACCCATATGGTTCCCCTGCACTGCCAGGAGTGATTTCTGGTGCATAAGCAGGAGTAATCCCTGAACATCGCTGGGCATGACCCAAAAAGCAAAAATAAATAAGTTAATAAATAAAAAATAAAGAAGCAAAGAAATGGGATTAATAATAGCTAATGAAAATAACCCAAGGTTCTTCGGAATTGAGTCTGTCAAGTGGGGTGTGGGGAAGAGTGGATGAAAGGTACCTAGGGGCAATGCTGGGATGATAGTGGCACTTTGGTGGTGGGTGTGGTACGATAACATTGTTTATCTAAACCATAAATAACAATACTTCACTTGTATCACTTATCTTCCCGTTGATCTTCAATTTGCTAGAGCGGGTGCCAGTAATGTCTCCATTTGTCCCTGTTGCTTACTAGTGTAGCCCAGTGATATCTGCTCGCTCCAGGAACAGCCTCAAATCGTTCATTCAGGGTTTTAACGAAGAAGTCTGACCATCTCCTTGGTAGGCAGCCACGCAATATTTTGACATCCTGTGGAAGCCAGTCGGTAATAGCTCTAGTCCAGCAGTCCTCTCTGAATCACATTACATGTCCGGCCCATCTGATTCTTGATGTCATGGCAAACAAGACAGCGTCCTTGATTCTTGATCATCAGCGGAGGTCAGAACTCTGGATTTTCAGACTTTTCTTATATCAGTGGGTTATTAGTTGGAGTATTTCATTGGAACAAAAGTTGAATTTACAATGAACCTTGTTCAATCATTAGAGATGGAGTTTTAAGATACTATGTGCTAAGGTCCTAGGTGAGAGGTTTAGGACTTCAGTGACACACTTGACATTAACAGTTTTTGAAAATCATTTAAAAATTATAACAGGGGTTAAAATAATAAGGTGCCTCTGTGAAAGAATATTGAAATAAAAACACTGCAACAAAAGATGTATATGTAGTTCCTTATTGAATACAAAACAAGCGAAAATTTATAACTAAGTAACAGGATGAGACAGTGGATAAAATATTTCTAGGGGAAGAAAAATTTTATAAATGAACCTAAAAGAATCATAGGCAAGTGAAAGACAGGACAGGGATTAAGATCAAATTTCATTGACATATTTAGTATCATGTCTCTAAAATTTAAGAATGTAGATTTTTATTAAACTCAATAAATAGAGGATGTATGAATAGAAGGATGAATAGAAAAATAAGTAGAAGAAAGATCTGGTAAACATTTGTAAATAGCTCCTTCAGTCTGTAGGAGAGGGAAAAAGAAAATTGAAAATATTATTCAAAGCTGATTTGTTGGCATAAAATGTTCATGTTTCAATTTACCAAAAATAATTATTAAGTAAGCAAATATGAAATGTCACCCACTCATTTTCTGTCAAGAAAAATTCTCTGTCAGAGTCCTGTGAAACACTACAATTAGCGAGGATACACCTCCTAGAACAGTGAATTAAAAATTATAGCCTGGTAACAAAAAAGATAGATTTCTTAAGTCTCATTGTCACAGAAAATATTCAAAAATAATTAATAACAAGTGTTCTTTGGTTATGTCACTCAGAATTTCATAATGTTCTTACATTCTAGTCTGAGGAATTATCTTATGAGCAAAAAAATAACTTTTATTCACTTCCCTTGTTTAAATTTCTTTCTTCTCCATAGTCTCTTTTGAGAGAGGAGGGAGGAAGGAAGAAAGGAAGGAAGGAAGGAAGGAAGGAAGGAAGGAAGGAAGGAAGGAAGGAAGGAAGGAAGGAAGGAAGGAAGGAAGGAAGGGATGAATGGAGGGAGGGAGGGAGGAAGAGAGGAAGGGAGAAAAGGAGGGAGGAAGGGAGGGAGGAATGCATGCCTATTTCTTTCAAAAGTTAGCAAAACTTTTTCATCTATGGCATGTGGTTTTTCTCCCAGCAGTCATAATATAGTAATATAATTATTTTAATGACCTGTTTGAAGCAACTGATTAGAAATGCCATTCTAATTATTATTTGTTTCCATAGTCACCCTTTCAGCTTATTCATGAACATTGATTTCTTTCAACAGCCACTTATTATCCATTTAAAGCTACCAATTTTTACCCAATCTGTTCTTTTGCAGCCTCCAGTTTTTTGACTTCAACCTGAGAACATTCAGAGCATTCTGAAAGAGTACAGCCTGGGGGCAACAGCATGATTCACTAGCAGAGTACTTGCAGCTTACTTTCTCAGATATTTTGAGGTGAATTTGAAGAGGAAACATTTTAATCTGGGAACCATATGTTCAAAACGCTTTGAGAAATAATAAATATTCCTATTTCCAGTGTGATTAGCACTGCATTCACAAAGTAAAAGAAATATAATCTGCATGAAATAACCGAAAAATTAAATAAGGAAAACCAATCATGTAAGAAATATGGCTTGGTTATAATTCTATCGTCAGTGGAAGATAATGGTAATGGTGATGATAATAATAATGAAGATGATGATGATATAGAAACATTTAGTCTTTGTCTTCAAAACTAAAAAATACAAAATAATATTCATGCATATAATTACCAACTATATATGTAAAAAACAAGAAGATAAAAGGCTGCATAAAAACAGCATATTTGCTACATCAAGTTGTATGTTATTATGATATGAATACTGAAATATAACTTGAATATTCTGTATTGATTTTTAATTATTTTAGTGACGAAAATAGCTTTTATTGAACAAAATTTACTTAGATATATGGAGAGAGTAAGAGAGGACTATGTGTTCAAGAGAAAAAAATGAAAATAAGCCTTCCTTGAATACATTTCTAAGTAGAAGAGGTTATGAACTAACATGGCTATGGAACATTAACTATTTCTTAATATGTGATTTTATAGTGTGCATAATCCACAGTAATTGAAAGTATTCAGACATGAATTAGGTATAAGAAGTATTTCAAAATACGTATAATTGTGGGAGGGGTGGGGGGTTCCAGAAATTTAGTCCAGGACTTCATACATGCAAGGCTGATCTCTACCAATGAGCTTTCTTATTGACCTTTAATCATAAATTTACATGAAAAAAATTTGAGCTTTTCTAGGGATAAAATATAACCTACAAAATTATACCAAATAACACATAAAACCTAAAATAAGACTATGTGTACTAAATTCAAAGCTGATAATATTGCATTCAGGCTAATAAAGTGGTTCTGAAAGAAGGATCTGGGTGGGAGGAGATGGATGCTCTCTCTGTAACATTCCACACAAAATAAACAAATGCAAGTGGGAATTTTTGTCTTTAGTCTTAAAAGGGAAAATCCTATTTAGATTTCTTTGGGTTAGCAAAATCACGTACTATTGTAAAAAATCTCAGTAAAGTGAAACGGTACATCTGTATTTCAGTAATTGTGGAAATACCTTTATTAAGCATTAAGAATAACAAGTCTCTCAGACATTGTAGATATTTATTTAAAGGTGTTCTATCTATGTCCAGTCAGGTTCTGTTAATGATTATGTGAGCAAGTATGATGGCATTTAAACAAATCAATAACTAAATTGTAACACTTATTCATTAAAAAAGTGAATTCACCTACTACTTAATAATTCATCAACTAGGCTATGATCTGTTTTGTTTCTAGGAATTGTGACAAGGTGTCGTCATTGAGGCGAAGTCATGGCATTTGCACTGGTGTCCTAAAGAAAATGATAAATCTATAAACAGAGTCAATAAGGAAACTGCTATAATAATGCGAATGGATGTGCTACAGCAGCTTAGAAAATGTGTCAAAATGTTTTTCAGTTGTGATATCTATTTTTAACTAAATGTGTTTTAATAGTTTCCTCGAAAATTAGTTTATTCAAGAATCATTTCTTAAACATGTAGAAATTTAGCCCTGAGAAAACAAACATATTCTCTTCAATAGCGCAACTTCTGTTCTTGAGGAGAAGAAAATAGTAAAGTACATGAAAGAAAATAAGAGTAGGAGTGGGCACTGAACAGGACTTTTTCAGAATATCTTAGGATAGAAATAAGATATATAAAAGAACAAAAGTCTTGAGGTTTGAGTAAAGAAAGTAGATCTTACAATTTTTCATCACAAGAAAAATAATAACTATATGTGGTGATGGATTGCTGTGATTGTTTTGTACCTTATACAGACATGAAATCATTATGAAGAGCAATATATAGCTAATTTGTTGTTATTTCTTAATTATATCTCTGTAAGCTGGAGAGATTACAATGGTTGAGGTGCTTGCCTTGCGTTTTGCTGAGCCTGATTTGATGTTAGGCAACAAACAGGGTGCCCACACACTGCAAGGGATCAGTCCTGAGCACATAGCCAGAAAGAGCCTCTGAGCATCTGGTATGGCACAACCTACCCCAATATTCTACCCGAATTTTTTTTAAAAGACCGTTGTTACCTTTCCAAATTGCCTAAAAAAGATGATTTTATAGAGTCAGGCTTTTAGTTAAGTGGAATGTAGGGTAATTTAATTTACCCCCATGTAGACAGATCTAATATACATTTTGTGAAGGGCTGGAGCGATAGCACAGCGGTTGGGCTTTTGCCTTTCACTCGGCCAACCCAAGTTTGATTCCTTGGCCCCTCTCGGAGAGCCTGGCAAGCTACTAAGAGTATTGAGCCCGTGCGGCAGAGCCTGGAAAGCTAACCGTGCGTATTGGATATGCCAAAAACAGTAACAATAATTCTCTCAATGAGAGACGTTACTGGTGCCCACTCAAACAAATCGATGAGCAATGGGATGACAGTGACAGTGACAGTGATTATGAACAAAGATTTAAATGCATTTGCTGAAAGAGAAAAATAAATACCATGAAGTTGCTGAAAGTTGGCTTGAATTATGGTAAACCTTAGTGTTGCTGTATTGGAGTTATTAAAAGAAAACATGCTCATAATAATATGATTCAACACTAGGCAAAGAACTTTAAGGGTATTTTCACCCCCAGGCTCTGACTGATAATTCAGAAACTTGTGGACATTGACATTTCTTTGTTAGGAAGATGGAAGAAGGTCTTTAATGGGTAGGCTGTACTTTGTAAAATTTATGCAAGAAACTACATTTTAAAAGATTGTTGTAACTCTATTAATGTCCTAAGAAATTGTGTTGTAAGAAGAGCATGAAAGTTAGTGACTAAAATTTTATGTCAAGCTTAGAGCATGTGTGTCAGATGAAAAAAATCTGATATCAAGATAAAAGTGAGACATATGTATAGAATGTGGCAGTGGCATAAGAACTGGAATGTCTACTCCAGGTTTTCAATTTTAGTTAAGATTTGAATGAAAGTTAAGGGTCACATAAATCCCTCATGGAGAACTCAAGTCCAATAAATCAGGCAGAGCACTTCACTACTGAGCTGAAAAATTTTTTTGAGAGCTTCAATAAATGTGGTTGGTTTGCTGGCTATCTGTAAGGACCTTCGGAGTTCTACCAAACTTTTAGTGAGGGTAAAAGTCAAAGAAGATTCAGGACCTTGGAGAATCACAGAATCACTGACAGAGTTAACTAGTGGGAGGACAGAGATGTGGAATTTGCTTTTCCCTAACTAACATTCAGTTCAGAATTTATTTAGGAAATGATAGTGTGTACTATTTTAAGAACAGGGCATAAAATTACATAAAGACACTATTATAAGGGGAAATATAGGTATAATTGTCTAGTTCTTAGTTATGAAACTTCACCATGCCTCTACCCTCAGTCCAAATGCATATTTATCAGAGTTGTTGGAAAAGGGAGGCGTGATATCCAGCATACACTACCTTTGAACAAAACAAAATATAAACAACATTCTATAAAAGTCAGCCAGTTGCCTTGATCCTCAAAAAAATGAGCAAAATGTTATGATTTAGCCTAAAGATTAGACCAAATGTGTATACTTATGTTAATTAATAACCCAATGTGTCATTTAATGTCATTTTATAAGCTGCCCTCTACTGATTGAAAGAGATAGCTGTGTCAGCAATTTCTAAATTTGTTTTAATTAGCGTTTTGCTTAGCACTTCTTGTATTTATGCTGTGCAAAGATAGGTGCAAGATATCAACCTGTGCTTTTACTGAAGAATAGTTTAGATTTTTTTTTTTTGCTTTTTGGGTCACATCTGGCAATGCACAGGGGTTACTCCTGGCTTTGCACTCAGGAATCACCCCTGGCGGTGCTCAGAGGACCATATGTGGATATGCGATGCTGGGAATCCAACCCGGGTCAACCGCGTGCAAGGCAAACTCCCTACCCACTGTACTAATGCTCCAGCCCCGAGTTTAGAATTTTTTAATTAATCTTAACTTTTGCCAAGAGGAATCTATTGGCCAATGAGTTGAGTGCTTTGTTGTTTTGGGTTATTTTTCTCTCTGGTTTTGGTCTCACACCTGATTGTGCTCAGAGCTTACTCCTGCTTGTGCTGAGGGTCCACCTCCTGAGGGGCTCAGGAGACTCAGTGAGGTGCCAGGGATCAAACCAAAATCTGCCACTGGCAAGACACATGCCCTCTCCACTGTGCTATCATCCCAACCACAGAGTTGAGAGCCATTTGTAGAGAAATATAAACTTATACTGTTAGGATATTTAAAACTTAAACACCTTTCTAGATATTGTTTTAATTATTTCTGAAATAAGAAACATTTTGAGTGAATTTTATGGAATTTATAGATTGTGATTATCAAAGACAAAAATGAAGTTGTATTCTAGGGCCCAGAGCATTAGTGTTCAGGAAGGCACTTGCTATGCATTCAGCCCACCTGGGTTTGATTCTCACAGCCCATATAGTGCCCCTGAGTCTGCCAGGAGAGATCCTCAAGGGCTGAGACTGTAGTATGCTCCAAGTACTGTTGGGTGTGGCTCCAAAACAGAACAAAACAAAAATATCCAAAATGGAAATGGAAACATTGAGATTAAACATATACAAAATAATAGTCTATATACTGAAAAGATAAAAAAAAATTCAGTCATTTAGAAAAGCGAATAGAAAAAGAATTCTATGGAATAACATAAACAGAGAAAACCATCATAAATTAATGACAAAGCCTGAGATGTCATATTTAAATAAAATACTATCTGAAATGAGGACACAAAGAACATTTTTTGAACTGGGGCTTTCACCAAGACAATGATAAAGAGGATATACGACTCTAAGAGAAACAGCTCCCAATGAAAAACAAAGGTGCTACTTTGAGTGTCATAGCCTAGAGACTTGGTTGTGAACTACAAGCCTGTATCATTATCACTTAGTCATCCCGTTGCTCATCGATTTGCTTTAGCTGGCACCAGTAACGTCTCCATTCATCCCTGTCGAGTTCAGAGTCAGGGGAATGAGACCCATTATTATTACTATTTTTGGCATATCGAATATGCCATGGGTAGCTTGCCAGGCTCAGCCATGGGAGATTCTGCATCGCTCTCTTCAGGGAGATTTGTTTTATAGTCTCTAGATCTTGGCCGTTAATGAGTTTACATGGTGATGGAGGCGGTTTGTGGGTGTTACTGCCAAGCTACTGGAAAACAGGGTATCTGGGTAGAGGAGGTGCAGTTCCAATCCGAGCAGGCTTCTATCTAAGCCATGGGTCCTGCGTAACTGGGTTCCTCTGCCGGTTCCTTCATGTGTGAGGCTCATATGAGCATGTGGAGAATGGCCTTGAGTATGGCTGCAGCTGGGTTCTGAAGATTTTCAGCTGCCAGGGCTCTGTTTGGGGCAGGGAAGGAAACTCAACCCACCCTGCTCCGAGGGGCCCCGGTGAAGACAACCTGGCTTGGGGGCAGTAGATTTTGCATTGTAAGCCTACACCACATAATTTGCTAAATCATGCTCTTAATTTTGAACCTTTTTAATTTAGATCAGGACGTAATCTCCACACAACAGCCTGCACCTTAGGTCCTCTGGAAGGACCCCGTTATCAACAAATGGAATGGTTCAGACCCACTACTAACTTGGGGCAGAGGACATGTTTGTATATTTTCCAGAGATCAACATAAGCTGTGATGGATATGGGAGAGATTTGTCCAGACAGTGGAGATGAAGAAGAAAGAGAACCTTGAGGAAAACAGACAAAAGGATGAGTCAGATTACTCTCAACTTCAGGAATAATATTCCCAGAGTTGTCCTAGGCCAGTCCCCAACAGAGACTAAGGCACCCTCTGCAACTCAGAGTTCTAATACCAACTGTACTAGTGAGGTCACAAACCCCAATGGAGAGAAACACCTGGAGATTCTAGTCTAGCATGAGGGACAGAGGAAACAAAATTATATACTAGTCAAGGCCTCTACATAAGGAAAAATGAAAAAAGTGACACAGATCTTTGATAGAAATACAATCCACGTTATAGACTTGAGATGCTTCACCCAAGCCAAAATCCTAACAAGAAGACAAAAGAAATATCACTTTCTACTATGTTCTCTCTGTCCCTTAGATCCTGTATTGATATGCAGTATACTGGAAACAGCCATATAGCTGGGTCTCAGATCTTGAATTCAATAGTAAGATTTTAAGGAATGTGAAAAAGGCACTTAAAGTGCTTTTGGACACGCTCACAATAGTGATTGCATTACTTCATTCCTTTCCACTGTGCTGACACATCACTAGTCAACATAAACCTAAATTCTGTTTATGCCAATTGTGATCTCCCTGCCACAATCAAGTAAAATCAATCAAGTAAAATCAAGCCATATGCCACAAAGTAAAGGTAGTTCAACCATTTTTAAGTGAGTAAAGCCCATAACCACCACCAATGCACCTGAGGTTCCTACCTATCCCTACGATCATTCTAGTGGTCCCTAGGAAGCTGAGTCATCAACTTTGGGAAAGTTTATACCCAAAGTCTATACACAAAGAACAATTGTATGGTCAAGAATACTAGTTATTTTAGTGTATTTAAGTGCTTATTATTAAAAAAAAATCAAGACACCATGGGGGGTTTTTTGTTTGTTTGTTTGTTTTCCTTTTTGGGTCACACCTGGCATTGTACAGGGGTTACTCCTGGCTCATGCACTCAGGAATTACTCCTGGCGGTGCTCGGAGGACCATATGGGATGCTGGGAATCAAATATGGGTCAGCGGCATGCAAGGCAAATGCTCTACCCTTTGTGCTATCACTCCAACCCCCAAGGCACCATGATTTACAAAAGTTAGAGTTGAGTTGCAGGCATATATATTTCAACTACGTGTCCTGCCACTAGTGTCCATCAACCAATCTCCTCAGTTTCCCTCCCATCCCTAACTCTTTCTCTTTGACAGAAACGTTTTTATACTTCATTGTTGTTGTTTGGATCACATGCTATCAGTTTTGTTGGTTCTATGTTTAGATATATACTTATACCACACCTCTATATCTCTTAGGCCCCTAGGTCCTGACCCTGTTACTTATATTTTGCTGCTTCTCATCTCTCCTCCTTTCTTTCTTTCCTCCCCTCATAAATTCTTTAATCTGAGGACCAGGTTCATCTAGGCATCCTTCCTTTGATACTTTACATAACTTATGCTGTTATTCTATTCACTCATAAATAAGTGAAATCTTTTTTGTATTTCTTTCTATTCTGATTTACTTTGCTTAGTATAATATGTTCCAGTTTCATTCAAGTTGCAGAGAATTTTGTGATTTCATCCTTCATTACAGCTGCATAGTACTCCAAAATGTATTTATATCATACTTTCAATTTCCATTCATCTATAAAGGAACACCTAAGTTGATTCCATATTTTAGCTATTGTATTAGGAGTTAAAAAGAAAAATGATATGCAGATAATATGTCACATGGCAACTTTATTATTTCCTTTCTGAGAAACTTCCATACTATTTTCTATACGTGTTTTCTATACATGAGTCAGATGGCATTTCTACCCAATAAATGAGGGTCCCTTTTTTATCACAGCCCTGTCAACATAGACTGTTCCCAATTTTTGATATGTGCCATTTTCACTGGTAGGAGATTATATCTCATTGCAATCTTGATTTTGATTTTCCTGATCATAAGTTATGAGGAGCACTTTTCATGTGCTTATTGACAATCTATCTGTCTTCTTTAGGGCAGTGTCCACTAATTCAATTAATTAATAAATTATAGTCATTTATTATTACAAACATATACTTTGGAACTTGTTATAATACTTTATCTTTGCATACTGTTTTACTTATCTGTGATACATTTACTGCAGAAATTAGCTTGATCAAAAATTGCTCTCATATTTTAATATTTCCTTTTGTGAATAAAATTAGACAGCTTTTCATTTGGGACAGAATATATATACATGCACACACACACATATATATGTATACATACACATGCATGCATATATATGTCACTGTCACTGTCATCCCATTGCTCATCGATTTGTTCGAGCGGGCACCAGTAACGTCTCACATTGAGAGACTTATTGTTACTGTTTTTGGCATGCAAGGGTAGCTTGCCAGGCTCTGCCTCACGGGCTCAATACTCTCAGTAGCTTGCAGGGCTCTCCGAGAGGGGCGGAGGAATCGAACTCAGGTCGGCCGCGTGAAAGGGGAACGACCAATCGCTGTCCTATCACTCCACATACATATAAATAAATGTATACATATAGGACATGTATATGCATATATATGTATAATACTTGCACACACAAATATATATATGCATATATAAACACACACAGAATTTATGATGTGACATGGTTTTGTTACAATATTTTAAACCCAGATGATGCAATGTTTATAATCTGAAATTCAAAGTTGTTGAAATTTGAAGATCATTATTAACAAGAAAGATATTCCATCAGACTCTTAACAGTTTATACTTTCTGTTGAATGTCATTGTTCTTATTAAAATCCAACGTATATAGTGGAGGAATTGCTACTTTTTTCTGTACCAATTATTTTACTTTGTCATTTTCTTGAAATAATATACACAAAAATGATACATGCATTTTGATACTTTATTTTAATATTTGCTGCCATTCTGTACCTAAACTGGAATGGTTACTGAAATAGCACCTGAATAAAATATGAGCAAAAATAATATGAATACACATTTTTAATAAACTCAAAAGCTTCAAAATAATATCATATGATTTTGTAAATTTGTCATATTAATAAAATGATTTTTGTTTGTGTGAAAATATGTAAATTTTCATTTTAAAGATATAATAAGTGGCCTTAACTTTAATCTCCATTGTAAATATTTTATTTTAGACAAAAGGTGTTTATTTCATACTGAAGAAAAATGAATGTGTTTTTGTCTCTTGCTTACATGCAAAATTTGTATATTTTTAAATGGACATATTTAAGAATCTGAGTACCACAATCTGGAACACGCACATTTTTTCTTGTAATTGGAATCATTTTCTCCAAAAACAAAGTGATTTTTTTCAATCAGTGCCTCCAGCATTTCATCTGTCCACTCATTAGCACTTTACAAACAGTAATGAATATCTTGAAGTTAATGAGCAGAACCACCTGCCTGGGGTTTATTTTCTGTATCAACTCCAAGGAATTTGATAGGTATTGTAGATATTCTCTATACTATAAATTAATTTTTAGGTATATTTATCATATGTCCAAAGCAATATTTTAAAAATATTTATGATATATATTTAAGCATAGTGGTTACAATATATCAGACTATTTATATATACATCAACAAATAAGGTATCCTGTAGTTCATATGCTATGCATGTAAACCCAAAGCAAACATTTATATTATGACTAAAATAGTTCCTTAATAGCAGCCATTGTCATTAGCCTAGTGGCTTAATAGTTCACATGTTGAGTTTAAAGTAAATAAATATACATTTTTTATTATATTTCTTTACTTAGTTAACCACAGCAAGGGGATAATGGATGGTCAAAGGCAATCAAATCTGAGAGTTGATCTAAGCACTAAGCTTAATTTTTTTTTTTTTTGCTAAGTTTAAATTTAATGGTAAATGTGTTGAGGGGTGGACCCTTTGGGGGGGGTGTGGTGTTGGAATATTATATGCATGAAACCCTATTATAACAGCATCATATACCTTTAAAATAATTAAAATAGCAGAAGTATTTGATTTAAATTAAAAAAATTATACAGAAACAATGAAAATCTTCCTAAATTACCACAATATCATTTCCCAGCTATTAACAATACAAAACATAAGACTTTTTGATTAACTTTAATGCAGAGGTCTAAAACTGTATGTGTGCAACAGGATACTCCTTAGCTATG
Source organism: Sorex araneus (assembly GCF_027595985.1). Taxonomy (NCBI): domain Eukaryota; kingdom Metazoa; phylum Chordata; class Mammalia; order Eulipotyphla; family Soricidae; genus Sorex; species Sorex araneus. The sequence continues at coordinate 105,151,372 of NC_073305.1, forward strand.
AGAAAATATAGAATTTACTGCAATTTGGAAGAACCTGAAGTGGAGTCATTGATCTTTGAATTTCTTGAACGGTCTCATTAACATCTCAGTTCATCCTAGCCCTGAGATTTTAGCAGCCTCTCTTTACTCGACCTTTCCAATGGTGCCGCATTGGAATCTATTTCAGGGTCAGGGGAATGAGACCCAGCATTGCTACTGGTTTGGGCATATGAATACACCATGGGGATTTTTCGAGGCTCTCGAATGTGGGCAGGAAACTCTCGGTAGCTTGCCAGTTTCTCCCAGAGGGAGAACTAGGCTATAAGCTTCCGGGAGCTTGGTTTTAAGTCTCTGGATGTTGGCCATTGGTAGGATTACATGGTGCTGGGGGCAGTCCCTGTGTGTAACTACCTAGCTACTGGAAAATGGGAAATCTGGGCGGAAGAGGCACAGTCCCGATGCAAGCAGGCTTGGAGGTCTCAGCCTCAGGTCCCACACACCTGGGTTCCTCTGCCAGTTCCTTCATGTTGAGGCTTGTCGGAACGTGTGGAGAGGGGCCTTGAGCATGACTACGGGAAGGCTCCAGAGATCTTTGGCCTCAGGAGATCTGCTCCGGCCGTGGAGGGAAGCTGGAGCCCACCCACTCCGAGGGGCCCCAGGGAAGACTAAGTGGTAAGTGGTATAGAGAAGAAAAAGATAAGATATCAGATGCTTCACTTAGAGGTAGATTATAAGGAAACCAAGTAAAATAAAGGATGCTGAAAAGAGCTGTACAGAAAGAAAATTCAGCCCCTACTAACTGAGAAAGATTCTCTGACATCTGCTGACCATTAACATCTACTTATGGGCATGCTGCCATAGACCATAACTCATAGAAACTAACCACAGTAGCAAGGCATGGATGGCCCTTAACTATTTCTGTGGAGTTGAACTTCTTGCTTAACTAGTAAGCAAGTATATAAGCTTGTTGCTTTTCCCAAGCAAGAGATCCTGCCTGGGCTGTGTCCAGCTACACATTATTCAGCTTGTCTGAATAAAATGTGTTCAGCTTATTCTCTTAAAGTTCTGAGAAATTCCCAACTGAAAGCTTAAGCCCTATACCTGCCCCACTCCCTAGTGGAAACCACCTTGATATATGGTGAATACCTGGATTTTGCAATATGAGGATTCTGAAGAAGGGGGCGGGGTGCTTATGGTAGGGAAATCTGGGCACTATGGTGGTTGACACTGTGTAGCAGCATTGCACCTAGGAAACAGTGAAAAGTAACAGTGGCAGAGGTTCTTGGGCATATTGGTGTTGATGAAGGTATGGTAACTGTACATCAAAACTATAAATATTAACATTAGTTGGAAGTGAACACTGAACAAGAACTGAGTGTTGAAAGTAAGTAAAGAGATATACATGATATCCTTTCAGCATCTGTATTGCAAACCATCATGCCTAAAATAAGAGAAAGTTAGAGAGACAAGAGATCTGCCTGCCATATGGCAGGCTGGGGTGGGGGTTGGTTTGGGGTGGGAGGGAAACTGGGGGCATTGGTTGTGGAAACTTACACTGGTGGAGGGATGGGTGCCGGAACATTGTATGACTGAAACCAAATCATGAACAGCTTTATCTCAAGGTGATTCACTAAAATGCTCTATCTCAAGGTGATTCACTAAAATAAAAAATTAATACTAAAAATTATGAATATTAACACCATTGTAACTATGTTACCTAAGCTATAATAACATTTAAAAAATAAATGATAGCACACTTCCAATCTATTATAACTAGTGAGAATTTATTGTGCAGTTGGTGACCTGGAGTATGGCATGAGTGAAAGTCATTGAAAAAATATGATGGTATCTTATTTTACAAACTTCTCTGACAACTTCGATGAGGACATAGCTCATAATCAGAAAGTGGAAAAATGTAACTATAATTTTTCAAGACTATTAATTGTATGTCATAATTGGACCGAAATTTATATATTTAGTAATAACTAGAATCTGAGTATCTATCATTAAACATAATGAGAACATGATTTATTATATATTCCTCAAGCTTCTGCAGACTGAAACAACCCAGAGTACTTAGAAAAGGATTGTCATTATAGATATGTTTACTAAATGAATAACTATTTTATATAAAATTTATGCATGCACAAGAAATATTTCTGGGTGAAGTAAAGTTTTTTGAATAGATTAAATTAAATTTCAAATTTTCAAAATTATTAAATTACAAATAAAAATTTTATTTTATATAAATTAAATTGAAAAATATACTAAAGTTAAAACATGAGGAAGGGTATTGGATATGTAAAGATATTGCCAGGTGGGAATATATGCGATATTACAAAGTTAATAAAATTAATGTAAAAATCTAGGTGCTGAGTTTCCAACCATTTACACATTTAAATTATTTTATAGCAATATTTTGGGAATATTTAAAGAAGTAGTATTTACTAAAGAAAATACCAGTTTATGGGACCTTTTGGACACCCAGAATAATTTTTCCTTAAGAGCCACTAGTGATAAAATCTTATAAATAAAGGGCCAAACATGAGACTACAAACTCAGTCAGTAACCCAGGACAACCACAGGAAGAAAATTAGGCTCGAAGGAAACCAGGATCAGAAAAAGTTTGACAACTGCTATTTAAACCAAAAGTTGAAAGTATACAATAAATCAGTCATATTAAAAAGACATGATGTGCCCATTGTAATTGAAGTAGTGCAATACACTTTCCCACTAAATGTGAAATGATAGGGCATTTTGGATAATTGACCTATCCAGGTCAATAACAGGAACTGTAAGTATGGTGCAGAAGTTGCTATTTTAAAGAGCTATTACTATAGATCCTTAAGAGATATTAAATCATTTTGAGGAGGTTCCACTAGCCAAAGATAGATAAGTCAATATTTTATGATAACATAAAATTAAAAGGGGTTGCAAGACACTGCATCTATTAAAATTCACTGTATCACTGTCATCCCATTGCCCATTGATTGCTTGATTCAGCAGCAGTAATGTCTCCATTTGTCCCTGTCATGTGCTAGTGTAGCCCAATGGCATCTGCTGGCTCCAGGAACATGAAGAGCACATTGTTGTTATTGTTTCTGGCACGTTAAATACATTACAGGTAGCTCGCCAGGCTCTGCCGTATGGGCAGGATATCCTCGGTAGCTTGTCAGGCTCTCCCAGAGATGAGCTTATATAGCTGAGCCAGAGGTGGTTTGTGGGTGTGTCTCCCACATACCTACCTTTTGGCCGTTTAATTTCTTGGTAAACTTGGCCCCATGTTGTTGGGGTTGTCTGGCCAAAGGCACAGCAGCAATTTTGGGGTATCTGGAAGTCTGAATGCACCATCAGGCTGCTGCACACACCCCACTGTAGTACTGTAGCACTGTCATCCCATTGGGATGGAGGAATTGAACCCAGGTTGGCCGACTGCAAGGCAAACATTCTACTCACTGTGCTATCACTCCAACCCAACAGGTATTAAAATTAGTGCTTTTAATTAAAGAGAAAGAACTATTATTGATTACTTCCTGGGGATAGCGTGAAACAACTCATTCTAAAAGCAGTAAATAAAAGGAAAGTCTTAAGAATTTCTCATTATTTCCATTCTGAATAGTTCTATGTAGTAAGAGGATACATGTTCTTTTGAAATGATCTCAATTCATTTGTGAAAATTGTAAAAGAATGGGAATATCACCAATCAGTGATAAGTTGCTCATTGATAACTACCTACAGGGGCTGGAGCAGTAGTACAATGGGTAGGGCAATTGTCTTGTATGCAGCTGACCCCAGTTCAATCTGTGAAATCCCATATGATTCCCTGAGCATAGCCAAGAGTAATTCCTGAGTGCAGAGCCAGGAGTTACCCCTGTGCATCGCCGGGTGTTACCCAAAAAGGAAAAAAGCAAAAATGCCCTCTTGCCAGAAAATGAACCTAGGTCAGCCATATGCAAGGCAATTGCACTACCATTGGCACAATCACTCTGGGTCCCAAGATGACTGTCTTTAATGAGCAAACTATAGTGGAAAACATGTTTTAAGAAACTCTGAGGACAATTGAATTTTTCTGTCTCATTTTTTTTTCCCATTACATTTTAGAAAGCACAATGATTTCATTATTCTCAATTACCCTGGTTGATTCTGATTTGGATATTTTTCCAGCCATTCTAGAGAATTCATATAATTTACAAGTCCAATTTCAGGTAGTTGCATTATGAATGCTTTATATTTTCAAGATGATAATATATGAAACATGACAGCATTCTTTGAGTTATGATAATCCATACCTCCAAACAGCTCAAGACCCTATTATTATTTTTTTCTATTCAAAGGAAACAAGAATAATTTTTTTAAATTGAATTACCATGAGATTCATGGTTACAAAGCTGTTCATGATTGGATTTCAGTCATACAATGTTCTAACACCCAACCCTCTTCCAGTGTATATTTCCCACCATCAATGTCCCCAATATCTCTCCAAACACTTCCCACCCTAGCCTGTCAGGCACTTGTTTTTCTTATCCCCTCTCCCCTCTCCCCTCTCTCTTCTCCCCTCTACCAGCCCTCCCCCCTTCCTCTCTCCCTCCCTCTCTCTCTCCCTCCTTCCCTCCCTCCCCCCTCCCTCTTTCTCTCTGCGTTATGGTTTGCAGTAGAGATAATGAGAGACCTCCTTGTTTGGTCTCTCATGAAAAGAAGAAAGATGTATACATATTTATGGCATGGCTTTACTTAGATGTCCAGCATCTTTTTATTTATCTTTTTGAATTAGGAACATTTGTTTTGTTGTTGCTATGGCTGTTCTTAATTTTTATGGTCTACAACATAGTTTGGGCAAGTAGTATTCCCAACAAAACCCAATGTGATAAAACTTCAGGGCAGCTATGAGCATATCAGGTCATTAAACCATAAGTTTTACACCCTCAACTTCAACAATATAAAAAAGGTGCAAGACACTTCCTTCAATTTCAATTCATTGTAGTTGGGTAGTTATACTGCAGTATTAACTCTTATGTTTTGAATAGAAATTGTCTTTTGGTTTATGTCTATAAAGTAAAACTGTCAGCTCAGAGTCTTATGCTTGCCCAACATTCTTGCATTTACTAATTTCAGGAAGAAGTAATATCAACGTGTTTTTTTGTGTGTGGGGGGAGGGGGTGTTGTGTGTGGAGGACAATGAGATAATAAGAAATATATTACAAATTCATGTAGTGGTTTCTATGACTCAGTATCTTAATAATTCTATTTCATATAAAGATTTAAAGAATCAAAGTATAGTTTTGTTTATTAAGTCTAAAGCTTGCAGGCTTTTCCTTTAAAATCATGATGATAAATATTTTCAACATTTCAAGTCACACAATTCTGTGGAAACTCCTCAGTTCTATTGAAACTCTTCATATCTATTGTAATATTAAAGTAGTTATAGACAATCTATTAACATATAATGTGGTATATTTCAATAAAATTTTATTTGCAAAAACCTGGAAAAGACTATATTGAGTTTACAAGCTATATTTTTCTGGCAAATGGATTAAACAGATGCTTAATTTCTATTTTGGGAGATAATCTATAAAGTATTAGCAGTGAAAGGAAACACAGTTGGCTTTTAGTAATATATGGCTTATCATTTTCCTGAGGCTAAAATAGAAAAGTACCAAGCTTTCTCTGACTTAGGTTAGCAGAGTTAATATTTTTTGTAGTTTTGAGGATGAGAAGTACAAAATCATAGTACTGAAAGGATCATGCTTTCTCCTGGCTCTAAAAGAGAATCCTTTTTCACTTTCTAGCTCTGGTGTTTTCCTGAAAACCTTGGAATTAGTTGATTTTAGATAGAAACTCTAAAATCTACCTCTATCAACACAAGACAAAACTTTCTTCTCTGTGTCCCAAATTTCCTCTCTTACAAGGCCACCAAGTCATAGTAAATTAAAAGTTCACTCACTCCACTACACTTTCATCTTAAATAATTCCATTTTCAATGACACCATTTCCCAGGAAATCATTTTCTGGAACATTTTGGGAAAGGGGTATAGCATTTTTCTCTATCGCTCTTACCTCCCTTCCCCCATTTTCTTTTTATAGAGAAATTCATGTGCAAGAAATAGCATTAGTATTTGAGCAACAGAATTACCAAATTTCTCTCATGAAACACCATTTCATGTGGTATAATGTGCCACTGCATTGATATATATAAATTAAGAGTCAGTGGGGAAATGAATATTTTAATTTTAGGCTGTGCCAAATCAACATATCTTGTCCCAATGCAATCTTCTATGGTAATGAATAACCTCCTATGGCAATCAATTAACATTACAGTATATTACTTTAGACCAAAATATCAAGGAAATCTATGACAGGATGTTTAGTGTAAACCTAATTTCTTGTTTATCTGTTTTTCTTCTCTTACTGTTTTGTTTCAATAATGACAATTACTGCTCTCTACACAGTATCACGCCTTTCTATGTTTTGAAATATCCATTTTTGTTTTTCTTTTTAAAAGATATCAGGCATGTTTAAAAGTCATCAACCACTTTTTTTCTTGATTAATTAAAAATAAAGAAAACACATTGGAAACATCAGAACTCTTAAAAAAATCAAAACAGTTATTTGTATAAACAATTGCTTTAATAGGAATCTATTATGTTTATCAGGCAGGGTTAATCAATTTTGTAGAATTGCTTGTTTATGCTAAAACTTCTCAGACTGGTAGTCTCTTAATCTGTTCCGTTCTTCTTCTTTCTTTAGGGAGTCACAATTAGCAGTGCTCATGGACTAATTCAAGTTCTGTGCACAGAACACCAGTTGAAGTGCCAAGTATCAAATGGGGATCAGGCATATGCAAGAGAACTGCTTTAAGTTTCTTTTTGGCCCCTCTGTTTTTACTGTTTTCTGTGTCTTCTCTCCACTGCCAATAATGCAAATGTATAACAGCAGCAACCAAAAAAGAATCAAGTAAATTATTATAAAAGCATTATATTCATATTAGCATGAAGGTCTGGTTTAAAGGCATGAGGACAATTAAGAAGATGTTTTATTAATAGCAAGTAGGCAGACTGAGAGATGAAGACTCACATTCTGCCCAGAGAATCAACATGCCTTGTGGTCACAAGAGATTTACATGAGAAAGGGGCAGGTGGAAGACCAGTGGGCTCCAAGGTAGCCAATACAGTCCTTTTGAGGACAATTTTTTCTGAGGCAAAAAGATGCCTCCTTTTTATCTTCCTTACACAGGCTTCTAGGAGGACAAGATTAGGAAATTTTTTTTTACATTGTCAAAAACCTCTGTCTAGAGGAACTTACTTGGTTTTATTTTTTAATTCAGCCCTTAATTTTTTTTGGGCCAGTTTCACTTAACTGTCCCAGGAGTATTGTTTGGCATAAAATAATGGGCCAATTAAAAAATGTTACCAACACCATTTCCCTGATTTTCAGCAAATGCTTATGCCTGATATGAGATTATTTTTAGTCTTATTCCCCCAGCAGTATATGGCTCTTTAGTTATTTCCTTTAAGAAGCCCTTCAATGGGAGAGATTTCCCTGCAAGTCACTGTAAATATTTTATGTCACTTTAAGTCTCTCACTAGTTACTGCCAACTTGCTATGACAGGACATTGAATATTATTGGTATTCATGGCAATATCAATATTTTTGCTATTGTTCCTTTCCTGTTCTAGTCTCTGCTTCTTTCTCCTACCTGGTTAAAATATATAGGTCTTTCATGGCCATTTAACTCATAGGATGATTTCAAATCTTTGGAAGCTTATGTGAAAATTCTGTCCTTTTTATAATACATACTTGTTATATATTGCTTGTTATTTATTATGTTACAAATAGTAAGTCTTCAATATTGACAGGTCAAGTGGGGGAAAATATTGAATTGAGCAAAGTTCAAGACTCCTTCCTGAGCACAAAGATGAATTAAATGCTGTGCATCACTATATTTGGCCTCCAAAAAAAAAAAAGTCATGTTGTACACAAGTTCTCTCCCATGTTTAGTTTTCTAAGTCTCAACCAGTTCATTCCCATGGCTTATGCAGTTCTTACAGGTACAGTGTAGTGTCAGAAGTGATCTAAAGATTGTGTCAGAGGGCACATGTGGAAGCTTCCTAACATACAATCCTAAGTTACTTCCAATAATGTTTATTTAATTAAAAAATTAACATTGGCCTTTGTTTCCTTGGACTAAGACCAACAATATATTACTTGCATATTTTGTATTCTACTGGGAAACTTCTGTGCTATTTACCCAAGCTAAGATCTGTCATAATAAAGAAATAAAACATTAGACCTTCAAAGACCTCTATGAATGTTGGGTTAGAAAATAAAAGTAAAGGCAGTCAACAATGATGTTATTACCATGAATTAAAAGATCCTTCCTATGTAAGTTCCTCCTCAGATTATTTTTGATGTTCCAATATGAAGTGGACAAATTGGCGACTAAACTCATATAGAACTGAGGGAAGGCTGGCCTGGCCTTTGTCTTAAATACAGAGGCTTTTATGAATCACCACAGGGAGCTTCCCAACATATGTTTGCAGAGAGCAAACTGAGGGGGTCATGGAGGCATTTAGTACCTGTATATAACAAACCTTAGAAATTCTGTTTATGTCACTACACCAGAGTTCATGTCTCATGCCATTAGTCATTTGAAGAGTGTCTCTACCATTTCTTTTTCAGAAGTTTTAGCATATTCCACTAAGTGATGTTCAGATTTATTTGATACCTAAATGATCACATCTAATTAACTTATTTTGTTTTACCATTTAAATAGTTTACTTCGAAGTATTCCTAATAGAGAAATTGTTTAACTTTGGATGTGTCTTGTTTATAAATCACTTGAATATCCCATTTAATTTTGTTATTTTCAGGTAAAAAATATGAATCTATCACCCTGCTCTGGCCGATATCCATATCGTAATAGCCTCTGTGTTTCCTGAACTCTGGCTAGACAGTTATGGTACTTTCTCTAAAGGTCTGATTACTGAAGATAATTTCCTTTTGTTTGTGATAATGCTTTCATAATTACAGTTGTAAATGAAAAGACAGTGCCAATCTTTCCTCAACTGGAAATTCACAGATTTTTTATTATCTTCTGCTCAATCAAATTCAATTTGTTTCCCAATGTTTTTTATACTCTGGGTTACATAAATGAGACTGCATGTTTCTGTGTCATATTTTCACTCACTCTTTTGATCTCCCTTACATAAGCAGATGCTATTTTATAAGGAAATTCTGTCTTTAGAGGAAGCAAGATGCAAAACTGGTAACAGATGTGGTCATATGTCTACAAGTAGACCGACAATTGTCAAAATGCCAAACCTAACTGGTTCAATGGCTGCAAAAAATATATGGCTTCTATACAAAATTCAAGAAGCTGTCTTTAACAAAACGGACTCCCCTAAACCTTATCCTATAAAAATCATACATCCTATATCTTATTCTCTGACATGATTACCTTAGAAATCATGATATTAGTTGCTTAAAAGCATTTCTAGAAAGAACAGTGGATCTAGAAATAAGAAAATATTCTGCTACTGATTGTCATATTTATTTGTAATATTTATTATCTGTATGAGAACATTTCTTATGACGTGGAAAAAGTATTGACCTACCCAAATAAGAACATTATTGAGGCTACCTAGCTAACCCAGGACTCAGAGGCATATTTGCAAGTACAGTTTGATCCCTGATACCAACTGTTTTCCCAAGCACCACTGATCATACCTCTAGAGTAGGTACCACTGGAATGACTTGGCAGTCTCCAGCATCATGCAACCCAGGCAGCACCACATTTTCAGGTCCTAACATTGAACTGTCTGGCTTCATTGGCAAAGAATTGGCAAAAGTAAACCTCAGGTTCTCTGAATATTGCTTAAAAGGCCAACACTCCCAAAAAAGGGCACTGCATGACAAATCTATAAGTTCAATGCATATTGATAATATTAACCTACATTCATTGAAAAAAACATGCCAACTCCATGTTTTTTATTTAACAGACTTTAAATTTAAATCAGACTTCAATGTAATTTTTTAAAAGTCTGTAGATATTTTATTTCGACTGGGCCCCCCATTCCCTTAGTTTTAGGATGATTATGTTTTGAATGAGTTTCCTTGAAGAGCATTATTTTCAAGGAAATGAAAATATTTTTGCACCTGCATTCTGCATTCCTATTGTTCTGGTAGGTCAAATGCACAAATTCAGAAAGAAAAAGACCAGGTCTAAAGAGGAAAGAAAATTTTCTTAATAAAGAAAGGAAAAAAATTCCATTTTATCTCCAGTGTATAATTAGCTCTGCTAACATTGAATTTATTGCTACATTACTAATTGTAATCCTCCAAAATTAATTTAAACTCAATAAATAAAAATCATCATAAATATAGAAAAGAGTTTGACAAAATAGTCTATATTTATTAAGGACTTGTAATCATTTCAATAATAGGTACTTCCAAGAGTATTTATATAGGGAAATTAGAGTAAATTAAGTACATGGAAAAATAAATTGTTTCTTCTACTGATCACTGTAATGATCTATAATACCTTCTCCCTTTAGATTTCTTACAAATGTTTCAGGATTTCAATAACTGAACATTACTTTCTCACAAATTTAATAGTATTTTTGTTTTAATTGATCATATATATGTACTTACTGGTAGTGAAAAAAAGAAAATACAGATAACAGTGGCGCTATGCTTTTAACCTTCTGAACTTAAATTCTTTCCTGTATATTGCAATAAATTCTCCATGAGAGCCAATGACTACTCAAAGGATTCTAATGTTGAATCTTCTGGGACTCCAGCAATTGGTAATGGAAAGGAAAATTGTCTTCCTGATGTGGAAGTACACATTCTGCTATCAGGGTATAGGCATATGAATGGTCTTCCTGATACCTCTGTTACTGCTCCAAACTGTCAATTAGGTTTTGCACCAGTCTATGATTGGAACTACCACTATAACATGCACTGCCTAGGTAAAGATTAATGAGCTGCCTGGAGAGTTGATCTTCAGGGATCTCCTTAATCTTATTTCTCTAACTCAATCTACATAGACCTCTCCTGCAATGCAATTAAAATCATTAAATAACACATACCATGAAAAATAAAGGAGCACACACTGCACATGCAGATTCCCAACAAAAAGCAGCCTGGGCATCAAGTGTTTTGGCTTCTTTCCCAGCTCAGTAATGATTAGTGAAGTCATGTGCAGAAAATATTTGCAGCATGCAAAATTTTTGAAGCCGTTGCTAAATCAAAAATGAATGCAAACAATGTGTGGTTTGCAAACCTTTAATTAGTTCAACCAGAAAGATGACTATTAGCATTACAACAAGGACTCTGTATGAATACTTTTAAATTGTGTTAGAACAATCTTATTGCATCATCAAATAAATTATCTTAGACTATAAGATTTAGAAAAACACAGACTTCAGGTTAGAATTGCAGCAATCATTCAATATTGCAATCATGAAATGACTTCCTTCTATAAAATGATGATGATACACGGGGCATTTGTACATTTATTTCAGATAAAGAAATTGTATTTCTTATTTCATAGTGCAAATTTTTTCTTTTGGTTGTCATAACACTGAGAAAATTATGTTAATATTAAAAGTTAGTTTTATGCAATATTTAATTTGACATGGCTTTTCTATTTCCCTAATATTTTCTTTTCTTTTTGTTTGCTCTGTGTGTGTGTGTGTGTGTGTGTATGTTTTTGCGCACGCGTGCACACGCGCACACTGTGGGCTTTTTTCTGGCTTTCCTCTTAGGAATAACTACTGGTGGACTTGAGAATTTATGAAGTTTGTTTTTTGGACAAAATGGTGACCGGGACAATATGGACACCAGAACTAAATGGAGACTGGATGATGAGACAGCAACATTCCTGGAATCACAATGTTCACAATGAAAAAGATAGGACTTATGACCCACCTGGGGGCAGGAAACCACCAGGCTGCATTTCATGCTTCCTCACGTCCATCCCTTACAGACCAAGCATATCAATTCCACTGGTTTTTGTTTATTTCTCTCCTTTACTGCCCAAGATAACCTAAAAGGCCCCTTAGTCTCTTCCAGAGTGTGGCTTTACCCCAGCCTTATCCAAGGTTTATGGTGTTCACCCAGGAGCGCACCCCAGTAAACTTCTCCTATTTCCTTTCCTTTATTCACTTCTGTTCCTCTGTCTGTACTATACAGGGTTTCAAAATCTATCAAGAACTGTATAAGGTGCTCCAGATCAAGAGGAAACTCGGGGCAGCAGTGTGAAAGTTAGCACACCATCTACTGTCCCAAAATTCTGGCTCCACAAAATGATCCCTATTTTGATCAACTCCTGCTACTAGATGCAGGATTGAAGACTATTTTAGAAATGTCATCTCTAAGGAAAGATATATTTGGAAGATACATATGAATAACAGAGAAAAATAATTTTTTTAAATTTTTTTATTAGTGAATCATCATGAGGTACAGTTACAAACTTACGAACTTTTGTGTTTGCCTTTCAGTGATGCAGTGATCCATCCCTCCACCAGTGCCCATTCTCCTCCACCAATGTTCTCAGTATCCCTCCCACCACCCCACCCTGCCTCTATGGCAAGGCATTCTCTGTTGTTCTCTATCGTTTTGGGTGTTGTAGTTTGCAATAGAGGTATTGAGTGGCCATCATGTTCTGTCTATAGTCTACATTTGGCATGCATCTTTCAACCCAAATGAGTCCTCCCAACATCCTCTGCTTGATGTTCCTTTCTCTATCTCAGCTGCCTTTTTCCCCAAGCATGTGAGGCCACTTTCTGAGCTGTGGGGCAGACTTCCTGGTCCTTATCTCTACTACTCGTGGGTGTTAGTCTCCCATTCTGTTACTTTATGTTCCACAGATGAGTGTGATTTTTCTATGTATGTCTCTCTCTTTCTGACTCATTTCACTTACATGATACTTTCCATGGTGATCCGCTTATATACAAAGTTCATGACTTCATCTTTTCTAACAGCTGCATACTATTCCATTGTGTAGGTGTACCAAAGTCTCTTTAACCTGTCATCTGTTTTTGGGCACTCTGTTTTTTTCCAGATTTGGACTATTGTAAACAGTGCTGCAATGAACATACAAATGCAGATGTTATTTCTACTACCCCGTTTTGCCTCTCTGGGATATATTCCCAGGAGTGGTATTGCTGGGTCACCCTCCCCAACCTCAATCTCTACTACAAAGTAGTAATCATTAAAACAGCATGTTACTAAAACAAAGAAAGAACCATAGACCAATTGAGTAGGGTTGAATATACTGACACATACCCTCAAATATATGATCATCTAATCTTTGATAAGGGAGCAGGAAATGTGAAGTGGAGCAAGGAAAGCTTCTTCAACAAATGGTGCTGGCAAAACTGTATGGCTACATGCAAAAAAAATGGGCTCAGATCTCTACCTAACACCATGTACAAAAGTCAGGTCAAAGTGGATTAAAGATCTCAACATCAGGCTAGCATCCATAATGTACAGGGAAGACAAGGTTGGCAGAACACTCCAAGACATTGAAGCTAAAGGTATTTTCAAAGATGGCATGCCACTGGCCAAATAAGTGAAAACAGAGATAAATAGATGGGATTATCTTAAACTAAGAAACTTCTGCACCTCAAAAGAAATGGTGACCAAAATACAAGACAGTCTACAGAATGGAAAAGGATATTCACCCAATGCCCATCTGATAAGGGGTTGATATTAAGGATATACAAGGTACTGGCTGAACTCTACAAGAAGAAAACTTCCAACCCCATCAGAAAATGGGGGATGGAAATGAAGAGAAATTTTCTCAAAGAAGAAATCCGAATGGCTAAAAGACACATGAGAAAATGCTCTACATCACTAATCATTAGGGAGATGCAGATTAAAACAACAATGAGATATCATTTCACACCACAGAGACTGGCACACATCCAAAGGAACAACAGCAACAGGTGTTGGCGCGGATGTGGGGAGAGGGAGACTCTCCTTCACTGCTGGTGGGAATGCTGACTGGTTCAGCCCTTCTGGAAAACAATATCGACGATTCTCAAAATATTAGAAAAATCATTTTACAACACAAAGAAATATAGAATTTTGTGTAATTTGAAAAATTATTTATGTAAATTCTGAGTACATTCAATCCCCCTGACAAATTAATTTGATGTTTAACAAATTAAAAATAAAATTATAATAGGATATTTTTAACTAAAAAACCTTGCCAAAATATTTTAATTGCTCATAGAAAATGTAAATGAACAAAAAGAAACTTGTAAAAATGATCAATGAAGTCAAATTCTTTCAAAGAATACACTTATCAAATATATATAATATTATATCTAGTTCACAAATTATTTCTCCAGAACATATAATATGAAAAATAATCCTTGTACTGAAATAATATTAAATAGAATAAATTTGTATCACTAATTAGTAAAGAAGCAATTAGACAAAGAATGACTGACACTGTTCAAAAATATAATGATGATCTTATCTCCACATATAACAAATCACAATTCAGAATTATTTAGTAAAAACTTTAGAAGATTCATTTAAAAATCAGACTTTATGTATGTTCTCAAGATAGGAAAAATATATTGCAAGCACAATTGCCATGGAGCAAATTCTTCATGAATTAATTTATAAATTCAGTGCAATGCCATGGATTTGTCTAGAAGGTCTTTTTTTCCTTATTGGCAAAATTATTCAATATAATATGGAAATATAAAGGTCTCTGGTGACCTAGGGAAATTTTGAAAATGATTATGGAAAAATGCTTATCCATCTAGGCATTATAAAGTAAACTTGATAACAATGGTAGGATTTTCACAGATGTGTAGATAAGTGGTTCTGCTTAACAAATTAGAATGGTCAGGAAAGAATTGAATAGCATCCCAAATCAACACAGAAAAAAATGATATAGGATTGGTGATATGAAGTATATGGATTTATTATCTAAAGAAAGATAAAGTTGAATTTTAAATAGCACTACATGTAGATATTAGGCATTAAATGTATCAAGTTTCTGAATATAAAATACAAGTGCTAGGGGCTGGAGAGAGAGTTCAGAGTAAAGAGTAAAGACTTGCAGACTAAGGAACCCAGTCCAATCTACAGCACAGCATATGTCCCGGAGCACCACTAGGCATCATTCCTAAGCATAGAGCTATGAGTAAGTCCTGTGAACTGCCAGGTGTAGCCCAGAATTCCCCCAAAGGGAAATATCAGGATGAGAATAAGAAAATACAAAAGAATTCTTTGTGACCTTCAACTTGGAAGGTCAAACTCCCAAATTAAAGGCCCCAAAGTGTAAAAGACAATTGGAGGGTGGGGGGATGTGAGACTGGAACAAAATTAAAGTTAAAGAAAACTAGGAACTTGAGTGAAATATTAGTTAAAGGATATGATATTGAAATTAGGTTTGGGCCCCCTTTGGGTTGAATTTATAGAATTCATAAAACCAAGATGTGATCTGTAAGGACTGTTTGGCTGCCAGCCCCGGTGTCAGACTGAGCATACCGGTCAAAACCCAAATGTTGAATTTCCTTGGAAATGATTCCCAGGAAGAAAGTCCTGATAAGACTCTAAAAAATATCAGTCCAACTGCCAGTCCTACAGTTAAAGGCTGGACCCTTTTAGAAAAGATTCTTTCATAGGAACAGAAGATAAAAACTTAATAAAGATGGAGAACATCTGAATTGAAAATCTTTTTTCCTTAACAAGTCTTCATATTGAAGTCTTTCCTACACAGAAAGACAACAAGCTGGATGGAAGTCTGCTTAGAAAAGAGATCAGCTTTGCAAAAGCAAATGTTGCTTATTTCATTTACTGCTGGTTTGCATCTTATCTCTGGGTATATAATTCCTTTCATTTACATTAGAGAGTTCTCTGTTCTCTCTCAGACTCTCTCAGACTTCCTTAAAAAAACAAACAGATAAACAACAACAAAAAAAGCATAACAAAAAATATCCCAGCTCCTGACTTCATGATTTGTCTCCTCCTGAAATTTTCTTATGCAAGAATAAAGTACTGGCCTTGGAAATTTGGGAAAAGATCAAGACTCATTTTTTGTTCTTGTGGGAAGCCTGCAACCTCACCTCAGCCTGAGAACCATGATTCCCCAAAAACCTGGGTGGAGGGGGCCAGATTTACCATGTATTGATGATTAATCATGAATTTGTCATTAATTTATGAGTATAAATTAAAGATAACAAAAACAATTGTGTAGCTCATTTGCAAGGTTTTACAAATCTGTACCAAAAGAATTAGACACTTTTTACTTTTCTTTATTTAGTGTTTGGTTTTGCTTTTCAAAGTAGAAACCCCTTAAAAAATTGTATTTGCATGGATATGATCCCAGAAATCTTTCTACAAATGCTCAAAAAATATAATTTGATACAACTACTCTAGAATCCAGAGTATATCTCAAAAAAACTTAAAAATGTATTACCTTTTATAGAAGTCATTTTAATTCTATGGATTCAGTAGAAGAATAAAAAATGCGATAAAGAAAAATAATTTTGTATATGATAATCATTGCTATTTTATTTATTTATTTATTTGTTTGCTTTTTGGGTCACACCTGGTGATGCTCAGGGCTTACGCCTGGCTCTGCACTCAGGAATTACCCTAAGCAGTTCTCTGGACCATATGGGATGCTGGGAATCGAACCCAGGTCAGCCAAGTGCAAGGCAAACGCCCTACCCATTGTGCTATCGCTCCAGTCCCATCATTGCTATTTTAATTAAAAATGAGAATTCATTTTATAACAAACTGGTGAAATAGATTTTTTTCACATATGGATGTTGCCAGTTTGCTGAGAGAACAGAGTTCATCTATATGAACTATAGTGTTAAGGCAGAGTAAGTGAAAACACTCGCTTGTAACTTTGACAATAACTCATTGAGCCATTGTTTATCCATTTTTCAATTAAATACAAAACTACATTAGTTTTAGTAGTAAATAAATGACAGAATAATATACTCTTATTTGGGGGGAAAACACATTACCTCTTATCTGTGAGAGAAAGCAGGTGCTTATCAACGAACAAATAGAGCATTTTGATTATTTCATTTACTGATTCATTCCGTGAGGAAAATTACAGGGATCTGATAAAAAGATACACAGAGGGAAGAAAAGGCTGGCACTGTTTGGAACTTTGAACTTAGATCCTAATGAGAAAAGAGTCTGTTTTCAAAATTTTTACATTTATTCAGATAGCTAATGGGAAAATTAATGTTTACATATAGGAAAAACAATGTTCTCACTATATGTCCAGAACATCCTAGTTCATATTTACATGACACAATTTTGCCACATTAAAATTTGGCAAAAGTTGCCACATGAAAAATATTGATAATGAAACCTACCTACCATTTTGGAGCAATACTTCTGTCTCCTAAAATAATCCATTGATTATTATTAGCTGTCTTTATAAAATATTATGTATAAATAATTATTTAGATTATTATCTAAATTGGATGATAATTATTAACAATTATTGTCTGTCTGATTTTGTGCAAATGTTTAACATTTCTATCCCCATGTTTATTTATTGTGACATCAATAAATTATCTATCTGCAAGACAGAATAGCCCCTTTCCCAAAGATTCCACATTCCATTTATAGGAAATGGATACAGTATTATTTTATGTTTAAAAGGAGAGCTAAAGGTGAAGATGAAATTAAGATCAGTGGCAGAGTGAAATACCAAGGGTTAAAGACCTTGCTTATGCTTGTTGCAGACCCTGGCTAGATCCCCTAAAACATGTGCCCCTCAAGTATTTCCCGGTGTATCCTGGAGACCCCAAGATACCAGTAAAACAAATAATGAGATTTTTAAAAATCAGCTGTCTGTCTCTTAAAAAATAAGGATTTCTAACCAAATTAAGTGAGTGCTTTATCCTGAACTACCTAAAAGGGCACAGTATTATCTGCAAGGATCCTTTGAGTATAAAAGGAGACCAAAAGAAGATGGAGATATGGCCATAGAAGCAAAGTTCAAGTGATGAAACACATGACTCAAATTGGTCTTGGCAGCTTTGAAAATCAGAGTAAGACTTGGCACAAGGAATGCAGACAATCTTGAAAAAAAATGGCAAAGTTAAGGAGACATATTCTTCCCTTAAAGCCTCCAAAGGGATTAACCTTTTTGATTACTTTGGTTTTGATGTTTGAAACCTGCATAAGATTTGTTTAAACGTTCCCTCTGCCTTCCACTTCCTTCCACTGTCACTGCTATTGCAATGACCATGGTTGGATCCATGCCTGACTGTGGTACACATACATTAAATTGATAATTAACAGGGGTTGAACATTAGCTTGCCAGACTGGCACACTGTCTTAGTAACCATTGAGTTTTGTTTTCCTTTCTGTTGTATTCATTTAAACTGTATTCTCTTAGTTTGATTCTACATAGCTTGCTCAGGGTCACACTCCTTTTGTTATGGTTCTTATAAGAAAGGCGGGGAGGGGGGGGTGTGGGAGTCAGTGCCCACACACCTGCTCACTGATAGTTGCAGTCCCCAGTCATGGTGCTTTTACATCTTTTGAGTTGTGGTGCTCCCACACACCTGCTCACTGATAGTTGCAGTCCCTAGTCATGGTGCTTTTACATCTTTGAGTTGTGGTGCTCGACAGAGGGAGCACTCCTGTGGATACATACCGGCATCTGACAGTATTTGGGTTGGAAATCCCTTGTGGCTTCAAGGATCACAAGTAGCAGACTTGTCAGGTTCAAAGAGAAATGATACCAGCATTTCAGTTGGGCATGTGGCAATACTATGGATTGAAACTGTGACCATATGCTTGCAAGGTAGATGTTCCAAGCTCTTGTCTCAGATTTCTAATCACCTGAACTATAAAGTAAATTTATTTTGCTTTGAGCAGCAGCTAACTTGGTGACATGTTTTTAAGCAGTCAAAGAGTACTAATATATTCTGTGACCACATGACATTTGTGAGGGTAAAATTAGGTAACCTAATGTTATATATATGAAATAACCTCAGAAAAATTTAAATATTATAGTTTCAACAGTTGTACTAGTGACAACAACATCTTGGTGATTTCATCATGTAGCATCAAGGAGGTTAGAGGCATGGAATGTGTTCATAGCTTCTTTCAGAGATCCTAATGTAGACCCAAATAATTTTACAACTTTAGTCAATATTTAGTATGGCACTGACTTTAATCTCATACTAGAATGACTATCCATCTTTCTAATAAAAATTTGCCTTAAGGGTGAGAAGTAGGATAAGCCAATGCTAAAAGACTTACGTAGTTTGCTTTAGCAAAAATGCGAGAGGGATTTTTCTTTAATCTTGGGACATAGTTACTATCTGGATATACTATGTGAAATGCCATCAACCATGAGCATAAGAACAATCAACACTGTTTTTGGCACAGTAAAAATATGGAAGAACCTTAGAACTCAATTAATTGCTAATAAAAGGAATCATCCAGCCCTCATATCAGCCAACTTTCAGCAACGTTATCTCGTAAAAGCCTCTGCTGTTTGAGCCAGCTTGCACCTAAAAGCATATTTACTTATTCTCCTGCCAAGGCTAGCTGGCTTTTATGTCTATTCATGGAGCCAGTGTCACATATTTACTTTGACTGCAATTCGTATATCCATTAGCTGTATCTGGAATAAGATTTAACCAGTGTTTGCAAGTTTTACTGAGCAGGTGTATAGGAAACAAGCGTGGCCTTATTTGATAAGCCACTTGAGATGGTCCTTAATGCATGCTGGCAACTCAGTTTGTTTATTGGACAGTTTCATTGGTGGGGTTAGAAATGCCTCCTCAACTAAGAAACTTTTCCAAAATAAATTATATAAAGAATCCATATGAACATAACAATAACCCAATTATAGGAATTTTCTAATATCATTCCTTAGTGATGGTAACTATGACCTCATTTTTAATATACCATCTGGATTTTCAGTACTTTGAAGTTTTAGATTCAATTCTATTTCGCCAATTCATATGTGCAAAGCAACTACAGTTTTACAAAATCCTGTTTAGATATAAACTTTACAACCAAAGATACTCTATGTACTTGTAACTGTTGAGTGAAATCACACAAAGGGAGGAAATACCCAACTAACTAATAAAGAAATGTATAAATAAAATGATCTGTATCTCACAAAAGCATAAGAAATTTGCATATAAGTGGACCAACATGATGAGTATCACGGTACGTGAAATGAGTCAGAAAGAGAGGAACAGATATAGAATGACTGCACTCATTTGTGGAATATAAAGTGTCATAATAGGAGAATAACACTTAAGCATAGTAGAGATAGAGGCCAGGAGGATTGTTTCATGACTTGGAAGCTGATCTCATGTATTTGGGGAAAAGGCAGATGGGATGGAAAAGATACCACTAAGTAAATGATGATTGGAGGGATCGCTCAGGATGGTAGATGCAGGTTGAAAATAGACCAGGTATGATGGCCACATAGTACCTTTATTGCAAACCATAATACCTAAAAGGAGAGAGAGTAAGAACAAATGTATCTGCCACAGAGGCAGGGGGTAACAGGGGTGGGGGTGGCAGGAGTGATACTGGGAACATTGGTGGTAGAGAATGGGCACTGGTGAAGGGATGGGTACTCGAACATTGTTTGATTGAAACATAATCACAAAAGTTAGTAAACCTGTAACTGTGCCTCATGGTGATTCATTTAAAAAAAAAGAATAAGATATTTTTTTGAAAGTTGACAGTTATATGCTTTGACCTCAAGTAAATATAATAGACATAATATGATAAGAATAGATAAAAGTTTAAATCTTTGTCCCTGAGAAGCTGATCATTTGGACAATACTTTCAACATATCTGGGTCTTATTTTATGAAAATGAAGCTTACATAAATATATAATCAGATCTAATACACCCTTTTTGTCTGTGATATATTATGTATCCTCTTATCCTGCATATTCCTGTGTTCAACCTCAAGCAGATTAGATTCTACTGGGCAGTAATAGCACACCAACACCCAAGTATATTGCCCTGTTACAGCTGAGGAAATTCTATTTTGGGGGAATGTGACTGACAGCCAAAAACAGGGTTGTATTTGGTAAGAAAAGAATTTGAACACAAGACATTGATTTTGTTATTAAGATATTAAGTTTGGGATTCTCATACTTTTAAACTAAGACTTCCACTGGATTGAGAAGTAGTGCATACACTACAGACTCAGTAGAATAAGTCACGTTCTATGTATTAAATATGAAACATTATCTTCAAAAGGCTTTATCATTTCTATTTAAAATTATAAGATAAAGTTGTGCTTAGAAATTCCTAGTTTTTTACTTATAAATTTCATAAAAGGTGCACACAAGTTTAGTCTTATCACATTAAACATTACCTTTTAAAGTAATTTAAGAATTGTCCTATCTATATAACTGAATATCATTAAACTTTTAACATGATTTTGCCATTTGCAACAACATTAATCAATTTAGAAGACTATATTAAGAAAAATAAATTAAATGTAGAAAGGCATAAGTGCAAGATTTAACTTTTAGAAACAATTAAAAATGTATATATAGAAGCAGATATTGGGATATTGATTGCCAGGTGTATTAAAATTGAGAGTATAATTGTGAAATCTTGGAAAATGTTATAAAGTTTCACTCACTTAGAAAAAATATCAGGTTATAGATAAAATGTATAATATTACTGAAAATAAAACTATATTGATTATTAGAAATTTGAGGAGAATAGGTCTCAGGTAAACTTATTACACACAAATAAAAGTATTAAGAAGTTATTATTAGTTTATCTATAGTAATCATTTATCTATGTTTATGTATATCAATACCTTAAGTAATTGTAATTTTACTTGCAATATGGAAAAATGAAAGGCAAAATAAGACTCAGTTATGGAGCACCTGTATATGATCAGGCTTCACACTTGGTGGGTACTTCTTTCAGGTCTAATCCTGACACAGGCCATCAAGCTGCTCTGACATACAAAGAAGAAAGCTGTTTACATCACTCGATGCTGCAAGTCCTACTCTCTTAGCTGTATTCATATGAGTATAAATGCAGAGTTTGGGCTCTATGTTTTCCAATAATGTGAATCATTTCTTCCCTGTTGTCCTCTTCAGCTTCTAAGGAAGTGGTATTGGCATAACTTGCTGGAACTTAAAATGTCCAAGAATATATATTGGCTTTCCTTATCCAAGAGTTGAGGAAGCTGATACAATATTCTTTGTCTGTTACGTGAGGAACTTCTGGGCCAGGGAGATAATTAAGGTGTTAAAGCTTATGCCTAATGCATGAGAGACCCTGTTCAGTCTTTTGAATTCCTGTCTACGTACCTTCTAGTACTGCTGGGTGTAGTTACAAGGTAGCCCTTGAGCACAGATGGATGTGATTCCTATAGAAAATAGAGGTACATGGGGAACTTCAGACTAGTTACTTCACTGTTCAGTTTTCCAAAATGTAAAACTACGATGACGGTATGTATTAAAAGACTTGTAAAAATAAAGCATGTTACTATACATATTGTGGGTTTGGCCTAGATATTACATAGTTTTCCTTAATAGATGTTAACTTCTATCATTTCTTATTGAGGTGGCATGTGAGTGATAATATTTTACTCTAAAGATAAAATGCTCTAATGCATGAGCTTCAGAACCAAAATGTGAAATAGATGAAGGTACCAGAATTATGGTACACTTATAATAAACTTATAATAATCAGTGACACAAAGGCCAAATTTACAAATTAATGTGTATTTAAGACAGGAGAGTCTAAAGTGAGATTTTGTGTGAATTGGTATCACTATTTTCAGGGTGAATAAAATTTAAAGTCCAATAATTCAAATTGAAGTCTACTACATAAGAAGTTTGGAAATCATTTGCCTCAAAAAATAATCATGGACGGGCCGGAGCGATAGCACAGCGCGTAGGGCATTTGCCTTGCACACGGCCGACCCGGGTTTGATCCCCGGCATCCCATATGGTCCCCCAAGCACTGCCAGAAGTAATTCCTGAGTGCAAAGCCAGGAGTAACCCCTGCGCATCACTGGGTGTGACCCAAAAAGCAAAAAAAAAAAATCATGGACAAAATAATTACAGTTTTCAGGAGACTAACATATTCAGCCAGCCAAGATTTCCTCAAAGGGAAACTTGCCACAGATTGTGATGATTTATTTCATCTGATGTCTTGTCTTCTTCTTCATGATCAGCTTTACATATAGTTTCTCACGAGCTGCAATTATAGAGATCCTGATTGACCTAACCTGCCATAATCATTCTATAATAAGTTCTGAGCCATTTATGAAATCAGTAATATTGGCTACCTCAAAGGACCATTATGTTTTGAGTAATTTTTTACTGATAATTCAAGTATCCTAAAGCTTCTATGAATGTTGTCTAACATCTATGAGACAACAGTAGAGACTGGATATTCCAGATTATTCCCCGCACTGCAATAAAATTGCAGTTCTCACTTCTAATAAAATTTTTAAAAAAGAGGCATCAGTACAACAGAAGGGCTGTTGAAAAAGAAATGTCTGATGAGCTCAGGAGGAACAGTGAACTGGGAGATGGAGGGGGGAGTAGTGAAAATGTTCTAACAAAGGCATACGTGTATGGAGAGTCAGAAGCACATCAAGAATCACAAAACAGAAACATTAACATACCACATAGGAAGATATTATGTTTTCACTAGATAACAGATTCCTTTTTCATGGCCTGCTTTCTTTTCTGTAACCCTGAGGAGGGTAGGGTGATTAGTTCCCATGAGATTCCATTCCAGGAAGGATTGTTTTCCAGTCAAAAGTGTTCCTTATTAAGTTCAGACTCGGGTCATAAATGCTTCTCAGTAAAGTCTCTAAAACTATTTCTAGGAGATTTCTTTGAACTAAATCTCTTAAAATGCAATGCCTTTAGGCAATGACAACTCGCTAAATATACTAACTCTTGTGTGTATGGACTCAGGAGTACACTGGCTGACTTAAACAACTTGATCAACCAGTTCCAGTACTCTCTTCACGAAACTCCGCAAAGAGAGAGGGGCCAATCAGAGTTGTGTGAGGATCAGAGGTCTAATACTCTGAAAGCAGAATGCCTAGCACATAGTACTTTTTCAGTAGTCTTTTTGTCATCAGTACACTACTGCAGTGAATAATTTGTTCTTTGAGTAGAAGGAAAAAATGGAAATGAAAAGGAAGCTTATTTCAAATAAGCTTATTTGAAGCTTATTTTCAAATGAAAAGGAAGCTTATTTCAACATTATTCAACAATGTTGTCTAATGAAGAGAAGGTCATTATATTTTCTGTAAATATAAATTAAGACAGCATAATAAAATGTATCTTAAAATATTTAACTGATTGGGGCTGGAGGGGTACCTACCACAGCAGGTAGGGCATTTGTCTTGCATGTGGCTGACCTGGGTTTGATTCCCAGCATTCCATATGGTCCCCTGAGCACTGCCAGGGGTAATTCCTGAGTGCAGAGCCAGGAGTAACCCCTGTGCATCGCCAGCTGTGACCAAAAAAGCTGATATATATATATATATATATATATATATATACACATATATATATACATACATATGTATATATATTTAACTGATTTATAGGATCAGAGCAATAGTACAGCAGTTAGGGAATTTGTCTTGCATGTGGGTGACCTGGATTATTCTATTCTGGCATCCCACATGGTCCCCTGAGCACTGCCAGGGGTAACTCCTGAGTGCAATGCCAGTAGTAACCTCTGAATATTGCTGAATGTGTCCCCAAAACAAACAAAAATTTAACTCATTTATGATATATTTAACTAAAATACAAATACTTTGAAATAAATTTCACCATGAGTCCAGCACAAGTGGCTTATTTTCTTTATAAAATTGACTTTAATATATAAATACTAATATGTAATAAATCTTTTAATTCACCAGATAATAATATTTCTATTACAATTTTTTTTTGCTTTTTGGGTCACACCTGGCAATGCACAAGGGTACTCTTGGCTCAGGCACTCAGGAATTGTGGTGCTTGGGGGACCATATGAGATGCTGGGAATCGAATGCAGGTCTGAGCGCGCAGGGCAAATGCCCTACCCGCTGTGCTATCACTCCAGCCCCTATTACAATTTTTCTTTGCTTTTTTGGGTCACACCCGGCAATTCTCAGGGGTTACTCCTGGCTTTGCACTTAGGAATTACTCCTGGTGATGCTCTGGGGACCATGTGGGATGCTGGGAATAGAACCTGGATCCGCCACATGCAAGGCAAATGCCCTACCTGCTATACTATCGCTCCAATCCCCCTATTACAATTCTTAAGCTTCCATGTTTTTTGGTGTTTCTTCAGGCTATTTGTATCATCTATTGGTCATTTATGTCAAAATGACCTACTTGGCATTGACTATGTGTGGATCAGAGTACCCTATGTCTCTTAAACTCCCGGGCCCTGCATTGCCTTTTTCAAATGGGTACAGTACACGTTTCTGAGCTATCCATAAAGACTGTTTCTATATTTCTTTCTAAAGGCAGACAATTCTTACAATCAAGCAAGGTAAATATTATGTCTTCTCAATAGGTAGCAACTGAAATATCTCGAGGGCTATTGCATCCTGGTGTGACATGACATTTTCTAATTTACTACAGTTAACAGGATTCTCAACTCCTGAGGACACAAAACTCAGTTATTATTTGACTAATTCTCGCTTGATACAAAATTAGAAATTTATACTGAAAGATTGAAGGAGTAAGTGAGTATATCTGAGTTGATTCTCAAGTACTTCAGAAGCTTTGTAAAATATTAAGAGTTTGCTATGTTAATAAAATAATGTGCATACATCCTTTTTACTCGTAATTATAAAAATGCATTACAAAATATATCTACATTCTGTATAATGTATATTATGAAAATGAGTCTCTTTTGAACAATTCTACCAGAAATTATCTTTGGGATCATCACTTTATATTATTTTTTCAATTCTACTTGTTTAATAGTTTTTGAAGTTTTTATTTGATAAATGCTTTTTATACCAAATTTTAGTTATATTTACAATAATTTTACCTTTATACTTTGACCAATAGTTAAACTTTTTTTAACACTCAGTTATTCATTTATCCTCTTAACACATCTTAATTCCCTCTTCTACCGAACAGACCCTAATTTTCTTTTGAATTAAAAAAAGATAGACTTGGAAAGGTTTATTTCTGAATTAAATCTCATTGAAAAGACAAAATAATCTGATTTTTTTTCTGAAACCAGAGCTGATTTTATAAGTTTAATTTTAGAAGCAAATCTTGTTAGGTTTTATGCCTTACACAGATAATCTTTTTAAAATGGTATACTAATTAGCATTTATTTTTCACAATACTGTTGATCTGCTTGAGCTTCTGTTATACAAAGTTATGCACTGCTCTCACCACAAAAGCACCAAAAATGTCTACTCCTGTTCTTATGTCACTTATAGTGCTCTTGAGCCCTTCCTGCCTGGCTTCCCTTCACTTGCTAGCCTCCATTCTGTTGTCAGAGTCAAAAGTTTGCTTACGTTCACTATTGTCCTTTTCTTTTTGCTGTTCTCCAATATGCCACACAGAAATAACTCATCAGACATTTTACCTTTCTCCCTGAAACTAAAACTAATTTTACTGGAAATAAACCAAGGTTAGAGCAATTGTTTATCTTTTAGAGAAAAACATCAACTTATGCATATAAATAATATATTGTATTACTTAGAGTACTCACTGTATAATAATATTCATGTTTTAATGTACTTATGAAATCTGGGGCATAAGGAATGAAAATGCAAATATCTCTAAATATAATTCTTATTCTGTGGATAATTGTCAAATTTGAGCACCTACCTCTCACTTCCATATTCTGTTTCTGCAAGAATGATATAGTAGATTTTGAAAACTGTTTATGGAATGTAAACTGCAAGGATTAAGAAGTTCTCCTCTCCTTCTTTTTTAATTTTCTTTAGGTTTACTACCACTTTCTGCTCCTTTTATTGCCATTTCAACAAAGTCTTTCCAGACATGAACAACTTGTCTTTTCTGTAGTAACAGCTAAATCCAGTTTGCATTCTATAATATTTGATGAACTAGACTTGTTGCTTCCTTCCCCTAGCCTACTATTGGAAATCTGTTGTGTTCCACATACTTCTTTCCTATTAGAGATCTCATTTTCAGATGCAAAAAGGCTGTTTTCTGACGGAGAGGCCAGCAGCAGTAGGCCAGTTTCCACTCCTCAAGGATATAAGATTTGGTCAAATGCTTGCCCTTTTCCAAGTTATGGGCAACCAAAATCAGCTGGAAAGCATTGCTTTTGCTTTAGTCTAGAATACAGTTCCATGGAACATCCCTATACCTCTAATATTTAATAATTTTTACAAGTTCTAGGACTAATGAATATATTTATTTTATTTGTCATATCTATGAAATAGGATTTGTTTTTCCTGTTTTATCTTTTTGTTAGCTATTTCACAAATCACGAATCACAAAATTCCATTAATCGATTTCTCGAGCGGGCTCAGTAACCTCTCCATTTGTCCTTTCCGTGAGATCTTAGAAGACTCTCTCTCAACTTGGCCTTCCCAAAGATGTCACACTGGAGGCTCTTTCAGGGTCAGGGGAATGAGATCCAGCTTGTTACTGGATTTAGCATATGAATACACCATGGAAAGCTTGCAAGGCTCTCCCATGTGGGCAGGAACTCTCAGAAGCTTGCCAGTTTCTCCGGAGGGAGAAGTAGGCTACAAGATATCAGAAGCTTCTGGGATCTTGCTTTTAAGTCTCTTGATGTTGGCCGTTGATGGGATTACACACACCTGGGTTCCTCTGCCGGTACCTTCAGGTACCTTCATGGGTGAGGCCTGTCCGAACGTGTGGAGAGGGGCCTTGAGCATGGCTGTAGCTAGGTTCCGGTGGTCTTCGGCTGCCGGGAGCTCTGCTCGGGTTGGAGAGGGAAGCTGGAGCCCATCCCCTCCGAGGGGCCCCGGGGAAGACAGCCAGGCGTGCAGGCAAGAGACTGCCTGCCTGTTAGCTATTTAAATGTTAGCTATTTAACAGTTTAATTCAATTAATTATTTGCCCCTTTATTGTTCTTTTACAGTAATATTATAAATGTGAGTTTGAAAGGGCTGGTGAGATAGCACAGCGATAGGACATTTGCCTTGCACATGACTGATCCAGGTTCGGTTCCTCTGCTCCTCTCAGAGAGCCTGGCAAGTTACCTAGAGTATCTCACCCACACGACAGAGCCTGGCAAGCTACCCATGGTGTATTCAATATGCCAAAAACAGTAACAAACAGTCTCACAATGGAGACTTTACTGGTGCCCTCTCGAGCAAATCAATGAGCAACAGGAGGACAGTGACAGTGATATAGTGACTTTTGAAAGGATTTAATAATATTTTAAGTTGGGCATCCAAAATCCCTTTTATGAGTCATAATCTTTAATTCGATCTTATTTGAATAGATAAAAGGATAAAAGTATGTGTTCTTAGGATATAGACAAGTAAATTTTCAAAAAGTGAACAGATCAAAAGGAATCACTACCCAGATAATGGAAAATTATATGTCAAACATGCAAAGTTCTTCTCATGGTTTTTCCATTCATTACTCCTTATTCACCAGAAGAAATAACAAATTTGTTTTACATAAGTATAGTTAGTTTTGTCACACAGTCTTATATAAATATAATTATACAGTCTCTAGAATCTTTTTCCTTTTACTAGTTATTGTGTTGGAGAAATTCTCCATTTTGTAATGTAGAGAGTACTTTTTTTAACTTTCATTGATATACATATAAATCATATATACGTATATATATACATATATAAAGATATTTCATTTTATGAACACACCATACCAACAAGTCCTTCACATTGCAGTCTACCTATACTGAAAGATAGCCACAAAGTCCTCTGAAATCTTGTCTCTCTCCACTGACTCACTGCAAGACCATCTTCCATAAAATGTTTTAAAAATATTTCTCCATCATGGGGAAGAAGTTTTAGTCTGTTTTCTAAGGTCTAATGCCACCCAAGACTACTACAACATTAAACTCAGACAAATTATTTAAATATAAGATTGATATATTTTTCCCAAGACATATTCCTATAATGCTCAACTTCCTAGGATTGTCTTAATTAGCCTATCATCAAATTATATAATTTTAGAAGTAAGAATAAAAGAAAAACATTTGTTTTAATGTTCTTGAATATGTATGGAAATCATTAGCTAAAGTATATTTTGTGGATAGTAGTTGTTTAGCTCAGATTCTTAACCAACATGTAGTATGCATTACAGGCCTTCTGCATAATTATCAAAAATAAGAAAATGGGATGTTTTATTTAACACAGACTCCTCTAAAGTTTTGCAAATATTTTCAATAAGAAGCTTTTGGAGAAAAGTTGCAAGAGAATTTTTACTAGTCAACAAAATTTTAGCGGTAAAAAAAACAGTGGACCTTTCTGAGTTATGTTTCCATGAATGATAATCATAAGGAAGGAGCAATAAAAATGTCCCAGAGACATTGACCATAAATTTAATATATTTGCCTGAGTTTGTTATAATAATATAAATAAGGCCTTTCTTAAATTACCAAAAATAATAAAATCACCTACATAATTTTACTTGTTTTAGTTCCTTGCTTACTATACCCATCCCAGGATTGTCGAATATCAGGCTTTCTTCTTCTTCTTTTTTTTTAAGTAACAATGTTCAGGCCTTTCTTTTCTAAATTGAATTTAGTAACTCCTGCCATCAATGAAGTTTCCCAAGATCTCTTTCCTAAGTTATGTCAGTAGTTACTGTTATGCCTTAGGTACAACAATTTGATTTCGAATATATTTAAGCTCAGAAATCATAACTATCTGGATTGTGTAGTAAGAAAAAAAAGTCAATGAAATCTGTGAAACCAGTGAATATATATTGTTTCCTTTATATTTGCTCTTTTGTGTCATGGCAGTTTTCTCATTATATAGTTTGAAATGCATTATTGCATTATAATAATCTCATTTGTACCACTGTCACATCTTCTAGTGCTTAGCAAAAGAGTTAGAATTCAGCACAAATGCTGTTATACCAGAAAACAATAATGGTTAAAACCTGGCAACCAAAAATGGATCATTTTTCAAACTCATATGAAGCATTAATGTCGCAAACAGCACTACAAAGGATTTTTAGCATAAACTGATGATAAACCTGAAGGCAACTAAGGTCATATGCCAGCGTAAATTAAGAGCATCTTTCCAATTTTTATTACTTTTAAGGAACATGGAAATATAGCCATAGAATTCTTATTTTTCTGAACCAAATATGAAACCAAAAACTTGGTCATGAAAGATTTAAAATTTATTGGGATGCTAGATAAAAGAACTTTGCCTTTAGGTCAACTCCTAAAATAGAAGCCTCAAGCTGGTTTTCTATTACTCAAACAAATGTGTCTGTGTATGCTTCTGAATGCCTGCAGTGAGATTCTAAGAATCTTAATTACTTGCAAATATTAAAACATCAGAGTATTTTATATGTAAATATCAGGATTCTCTTGAAAAATAGAAAGATCTTACAGTATAGAACACTCATTCCAAATTCAGTTATCTCCTGAAGCAGAATAATAATTTTGTAATTTAAAGGAAGAGAGCAACCAGTTAGTTATTCAATATTCTTATTTATCTAACCTTTATTCTCTTCAAGCTGAAACTATAGCAAAGCGGGTAGGGCATTTGCCTTGCACGTGGCCTACTTGGGTTCAATTCCTCTGCCTCTCTCGAGAGCCTAGCAAGCTACTGAGAGTATCCCGTGTCCACGTCAGAGCCTGGCAAGCTACCCATGGTGTATTGGATATGCCAAAAATGGTAGCAATAAGTCTCACAATGAAGAAGTTACTGGTGCCCACTCGAGCAAATTGATGAGCAATGGGATGACAGTGATACAGTGATTTTTCTCTTCAGGTTATGGAAAGACTGAAGGCAGCCATACTTAGACAATAAAGACTGTGACTATAAGGGAGAAACTTTTGGTTTGGCCTTTAGGGAAAACATTCTTGGTTTATAGGATATTTGCATACATGTTATTAAAATTACAGAGGACCTACATGTCTGGTTTTGTTTGCTGTTTTTGTTTTTTGCTTTTTGGGCTATACCCAGTGATGCGTAGTGATTACTCCAGGCTCTGCACTTCTGCATTCAGGAATTACTCCTGGCAGTGCTTGGGGGACCATATGACTATAAGGGAAAAACTTTTGGTTTGGCCTTTAGGGAGAACATCCTTGGTGTATAGGATATTTGCATACATTTTATTAAAGTTATGGGGGGAACCATATGGGATTCTGGGGATCAAACCAGAGTCAGCCACATGCAAGGCAAACTCCCTACCTGCTATATCGCTCCAATCCCTATAGGACCTACATGTCTGGTCTAGAGCAATACAATTCAATCTGATTCATTGCATTGAAAACCCTGCTAAGTTAACTTCAGCTCTCCAATCCTACATGGGAGGACAGGTGTAGGATAACATTTGTTTGTCCTTTCTGCCTTCTCACAGGGAGCTTAGGTTTCTTGGGATATTCCCATCACAGTGCTTCCATTCCTCTGTGTTTATTTGTAACCTCTTTCTTTGTGCGCTGCTTCCCCAATCAGACTCTGTTAACTTATAAATATTGCTTTTATTTTCTCTGTAAGTCCTTTGCATTGTTAATTCACAGCAATGTCCGTTTTGTATAGATACAGGAAGACAGTTAATGCTATGCTTTTGTAACTTTGGAGTTAATTGACTCTGAATGATATTTAGTCCTGTGTATCTGTTCCCTCGACTTAAGCCTTAGTTGCCTTTACTTCTGAGCAACCCAAAGCAGAGTCTCGACAAGGGACAGATGGACCCAGAGCAAACTGTGAGCTACCCTGGCATTGAAATAGGCCAGGCCAAAGTGCCATAATACTTAACTATAAGTTAAGAGCATGGTCATGGACAAATCCTGTCATAATCCAAAAAGTAACAGCTGGATCAGGTCACTGCTAGGGTTAGGAAAGATTAACCTGTCCTGAGCATTGTAGTCTGAGATCAATAGTGAGATGTCCCCAGGAGAGCCACCCTACAGGCTTAATATATCTCTTACTGTGTCCATACAAAATAACTAATATTAAGGAGTAGAATTAAGATGTTAATTAAGATGTTAATTAAGTTATTGGATTAAGGAGGGAAGATACAACCTCTAAGTGGTATTTTGCCCTTGAGCGGAAGAAGAAGGGCATATGTTGATTTCATATGTTGATTGTGCTACTGGACTGGGTGTGGTGGCTCCCTCCCATGAGAGAAATTGAGAAAAACTAGAGAGAGACCAAAGCTGCAAGTAGAGCATGGAGAGATCAGAATGAAGGACAGAAGGAGACGGAAATGAGGGGCAGTGTGAATCTAGAATGAAGGGTTTAGTGAGATTGGAACAGGTGCGTGGGAAGAATGGAATAAATGGCAACTGATCACCAACCAGCCTGGCCCTCGTTTCCTCCTTCCTTTGTCCAAGGCATTGGCAGTTCCAGGTGGGGAAGCAGCTTGAGACCACTGAATGCAGGCAGCGAGAGAGTTCCCTAGCTACATCGTGATTAGACAGATAGGATCAATAGTTTAAAGCATCTTTTGCAGAATAAGTAGAACCCCAGAACTGTAAAATCTGGAGGAATGCTTTAAGTATCATCAGAAACTATGCCTTTAAGACAAGGATATGAAACTCATAGAGTATGAGCTGATTTGTGAAGGAAAAATTACATGAGATAGAGACTCCCATGAGATAATGCAACATGTGTATTGTAGCCTATCCAATGGCCAAGAGAGAAGGTGTTGATGGTGTTTTATGTTGAGCTATTCAACAATTTGACTAAAGTATGAAAGTATGTAATGGTGACAATCTTAGAGATGGTTGGATTGGATTCCAGACGCCCATCTGTATGCCAGAGACCCTGCCAGTTGAGCAGCTGCAGAAAAGGACACTAAACTAATCTCTTGGTTGGACAGAAGAAAGTTGGACAGTAGAGAAAATAAGTCACCCATCTCTTTCAACAGTCACAGTTATATTGTATTTTTGAAGTGAATTTTTAGCTTTTATAAAATGGTTTAAACAAGCATAAAGCATAATTTGATTTTTCTTATAATAAAGTGAATAAAATATTTATTCTATAATAATTCCCAGAGCACCACCAGGAGTAATCTCTGAACATAAAAACAATACTAAGTCTTGAGTAACACTACATATGACCAAAAAGCAAACAATGAAAAAAAGAAGTGATTTACTAGTAACACAACCCCATTAAAATGTTGGAATTTCTGCCTTGGGAAATAGTTTGCCACCATTTCCAAAAAAGCTATACATGTCCTAACATGCTTAAGACACAGAAACATTTGATATGTCTAAAATCAAAGGTAAATCAAGGCTAATCAGAGTCTTCCCAAATTATTATCTTTTGCACTCAGATTAATAAAATATGTGTTTTCCCTAAACTGAGACTAGGAAATATAAGATTGAAACCAGAGATTTTTTTTGCACTGATTCCCACAAGTAATGAACTGTTTATTCTCTACTTAAACTTGTTGGTGTCTATTGGTTTGAACTATTGGCATTCAATACCAAGAGACAATTCCCCCAAATTAAGATAACATATTCATGTCCCCTGCCCATATTGAATAATATTTTTTTTGTTTTCGATGTTGTGGTTAATTTATTGGCTCTTTTATCTCAATTCTAACATGGCATATTTATTTCTTGTTGCCCTGCTTAGATATGGTCACAAAGATTTAACTATAAATTTTGGAAAGAAATAATAGATATCCTCACATTTCATTTAGGATTATTTTTAAATACATTTACATCAAACATAATATTTATTGAAAGATTTTTGTTAATACTTTAATATTCCATTATTAATATTTTGCTACAAAATGATACTCCTGTTAATATCCTGCTATAAAAGTTTTATAAAATGAAGTACATTGTTTAACAAATGCTCTTATGATTTCAATAAAATAATTATAGAGTTTATGTTTTATAGGTAAAACATCATTAAAAGTTTGCAATTTCTAAGATAAATCATATCAATAAATTTTAATTACATTTGTTAAATATTGCTGCATGCAATTGACTAAAATTTATTTCAAATTTTACATCTGTATTCTTAACTAATATTCCTTTATGATTTTCTCTTATTTGTAGTTATTTTTTTAGAGTTTTGAAGCACATGATTATGCTAAAGGCTATTCCTAGCTCTGCACTTAGGGATTCCTAAGTTGTGTTGGAATACCATATGGGATGATTGGTATCAAACTTAAGTCAGCTGCATGCAAAGTGCAAACATAATCCCCACTATAGTATCTCTCCAGCCAATGTGATTTTCTTTTAGAAATATGTTTTCAGTTTTGAAAAACAAATTTATATGCAAAGCTTCTATTAGGGTTCCCTAAAAAAATTGTGCAAAAGGGGCTGGAGAGTTAGCACAGCAGCTGACTTGGGTTGGATTCCCAGCATCCCAAATAGTCCCCTGAGCATCACCAGAGGTAGTTCCTGAGTGCAAAGCCAGGAGTGACCCAAAAAGCAAAAAATTTTTTAAAATGTGCAAGTATATATTGTTGGTACATAAAGTGGACACATACAATTAAACATCATAAACTCTCTCTAAATATAAGCTAATTAATTTTTCTGCTTCTGACTTTTGGGAGTAGTTTTGTGACTGTGGAATTTTGAAGTAAATCATTTGTCAGAACAATATTGTAATATTTGGTAAATATTACCAATAAAATCCTTTGTACCTGGAATTTTCTTAATACAAATTTATGTAAAAATTCAAATGTTAGTTATTAGACCTTTTGTCTCCTGCCAATATTTTAAGTACACTTGGTATATAGCTTTTTGTTTACATAAATATCTAAGCATATTTACAAAGATAAAGTTCCTTGATATTTTTAATGTCTTTAACATCTTTGTGTATCACCCATCCTTAACTATATTTCATCTCAAGTCTTTCGTTTCTTTTTCTTTTTTTCTTTTTTGATTTTAGTTTTGTTTTTTGGGTCTCATCTGCCAATGGTCAGGGATTACTCCTGGTTCTGTGTTCTGGGATCACTCCTGACAGAGATCAGCGAATCATATGTGATGTTAGGGAATGAACTTGGATCAGCTGAATGCAAGTTAAGTGCCCTACCCACTTTACTCTTCTCCAGCCCTTCACTTTATTTCTTAAATAATAAATATCATAAGAAGATTGGAATTTAATTTATTATTCATTTTTGTTCATTTGTTTCTATTTTGGGGTCATACCCAGTGATGCTTAGAATTTACTCATGATTCAACACTCAGGAATACTTCTGGCAGTGCTCAGGAGACTATAAAGCATTCTGGGGGTGAAACGGTGAAACCGTAGTGCAAGGCAAGAGTACTGCCCTCTGTACTGCTGCTTTTTGTCCTTAATTTATTAAATCTTTAAAAATAACTATTATTTTTTAAAATGCCTTTGTTAGATGCATAATTAATTTTTAATTATACATTTAGTGTCTTATCGCAATCATTTTCTAAATTATGGATTTATTACTTAATTTTTATTTATTCTTTTAAATATTATAATTTTAATTAACTACTTTCCTGAAAGTTCTATTTTAATTATATATAATTTTTATGTAAGTAGAAAATTTTGGCCATTGATATTTGATTAGCCACTTTAATTTTCTCATTTATCCAAAGAGTTTATGGAAAAAGTCTTACTTATACACACATACACATACACACACACTCAGACATTTTCTTTATGATAAACAAACATCTCCAATTCTAATTCTAAGACTTCGGTACAAATTTAGCAAATCATTGTGATTTCTTTTAGAGAAGAGATGTGAGTTAAGATGAGAGCAAAAACCCAGGAATGAAGAAAACCTCATCTTGCATTAAGGAAGTCATTTAGTTAAATAGCAGATTAAACAATTTCTTAACTGTTTGCCAATTCTTAAAGTATGATTCCTGGAACAGTGGCAGAGGAATTACTGGGTAGAAACTTTGCAGATAGAACCTAGAAATCCGCTTTTAGCAATTTCAAACTAACTATTAAAATGAGAGTTTCTTAAACTTTTTCTTTTTTTTAAAATTTTGCAACCCATTTTCACCTGAAAGATGCAACAAAGATGAGTGCTACAGGAAATATGCCTTGAATTCATTATGTAGCTTTTTGTTTGTTTGAGGAGGGGGATGCACAGGACACACCCCTTTATATTTGAATCATAGTGTAAATAGATGAGGAAAAAACCTGATTCTATTCTCAGGAGTAGGAAGCAGGAGAAGAAACAACAAGCACTGTGTTGTTTTCCACAGTGCTCAAAAAACTAATGTGGAGTCAGGGACAGACATGAACTTGGGTTATGGCCCTCTACTTAATCCCTCTACTATCTCTCTGGCCCTTATTATCTGGTTG
The DNA here is from genome assembly GCF_027595985.1 of Sorex araneus. Taxonomy (NCBI): domain Eukaryota; kingdom Metazoa; phylum Chordata; class Mammalia; order Eulipotyphla; family Soricidae; genus Sorex; species Sorex araneus. The sequence continues at coordinate 105,187,766 of NC_073305.1, forward strand.
ATTTTGAATTAACTTTCAGGAGTTGCACTTTGAGAAATCTTTTAATGCCACTATGTTTTCCTCCCCCCCAATTCAATTATATGCTCATGCCAGCAGGATGCAACCCACAGTACAACAAGCTAGCATTTGACTAAACCTTGCAATTTTTTTTCCTTTTCATGCCCTACCCACTGTCTACAGCTTGCGATTTATAATACGTTTCAACCAAATGGCACAGCACATGAGAAAATACATTTTTCAAATTAGTAGCACATTCTAACCAGCTCTGCAATGAAGAACAGACCAGAATAAACTGTCACAAGTTCAAGGAACTTACTTCCAGTAATGAATCTAATTGATCATAAATAACAAAATCAATCCCATTTCAAGATGTGCCACTTTATTTCCTACCTAGAGTCTAGAAGTTTCTCTTGTTCTGCTCTGACATCTTATATACTACCTGCCCTATGTAAGATAATATACATTCTACTCATATACTATCTCATGTTCTTCTTTCATATCACATACAACTACATTTTATATACTGGATAGTATATAAATGTGGGACATCTTATATACTACATAAGGCTTCCCTGCATGAATTTCCAATTCACTTCTGTTCTGATATGCTATGCACACCTTATAAGGTCTAAGAGTTTTGTACTTTGAATTCTGGCAGAAGGTCAACATTGCTGAAAAGTAATCTATGTAAGTGACATACTTTACATAATTTGTGAGCGGCAGAATTACTTCTTCAATAAACTCTCACAAGAATTTTAATTTATGAAATAGACCCATTGCTAGAGTTCAATTCACATATGGAAACAAGGGTAGCAAATCTTGGGTCTTCTTTCTGTTCTTTGTGCTTATCTCAGATGTGTTCTGCAGAAATTTGGGCTTTCATGAACTGGGATAACTTATGTTTCTGCAAAACTTTTCAGTTGGCACCTCCAGATGTACTAATTTCTTCATGGAGAGTAAGGCAGCTTTTGTTCCCTACTTTATGAAAACTCTTGCAAGTATACCATCTGCATGTTCACAGCATGAATTGCACAGAGGCATAATCACACACAGTCTTTATATAGCACATAAAGGTGAAATACTACTAAATTCCTGACTTGATTGTATTACTTGGGGTTAAATGATTTTCACCCTTTAATTATTATTTATTTTTCTAAAACTTATTTGGGAAGTAATTGTAGTGGAAAAATTTAAAAATCTTTGAGGAAGAAAAAGATAATAAACATGGATAAGAAACATGATAATGATAGAAATAGATCTTGTGTTAAATATTCAGTAAAACAAATATGCACAGTTTTACTCTAGTATTTTGATGAATAGTTTATAGTTTATAGTTTATGGAAGATAAAGCTTATTTACTATGTTCATATTTACATTTAAGTTTTACTTACCATATTATTTGTGATTGCAGTCTCTAAAAGAAACTGTGTGGAAATATTCATTTAAATATCAAAACAAAAATTAGAACTATAAAAACAACAGTCTAGCTAGTCACTAAATTATTTCTAACCTCAGTTACTCAAAAATAAACTCATAATTAATTTTCTATGATTCACAAAGTATTAAGTCTACAACTTCTTTCCAAATTGTCTGGAGGAAAGTAATAAATAAAATCTTACTAATTTCTTTCATTAAATGTAAACAAAAGTGTATTTATAGTTTTGAGAAATATACTTAGCTAAGTAATTATATTAAAAATAATATTTTATTTTAAAATGTTCCCTAAATCTAATTCCATGGATAAAAGTTTCTTTAATATTGCATAAAACATCACTATCCAGATGTAATATTAAATATGTATTCAGTAATCTATTTTAGGAGAGAGTTTATATAATACAAAACATCAGTCATCCTATTTGACTCTTGTAAAACAAAGGGATATATTTTCTTAATGCCTGAATAGTAATTAAAAAGAGATTTTTACAGTATCTCCACAAGGCATATGCTGACATCTTTGTTTTAGCAATAAGTACAATACATAGATAAAAGACTTTGGAAGAGACAGGATAGGAATTTTCCTGTCATCCATATAGAAGTGCATTATATATATTATCTAATTTATACAAATAGTTCACATACATATAGATATATTTAAGAATACTCTGATAGTATTGAGAATTGTTCTTTTGAATCTGGAGAATTTTTTTTTAATCACAAAATGATTTTTGACTTCGCTTATAAGCTATTACTGCATGTAAAATATTAAATCATGTCAGGATCTGCTCTGATATATTCACAAATGTATGTGTATTATATAAATACATGTACAAATACATATATAATAGCTTGTTGATATACAGGGAAGAGAAGCCCTAGATCAAAATGAGAGTAAATCGTGATCAAGATTATTCCAGTTATGATGAGAGGCATTAAATCAACATGTTTATGAAGGAAATATCCTTTTTGAATAGTCAAGTCAATAGTTTTTTGTCAACTTGTGGTATTTCAACATAGCATTTGCTGTAATTTAAGTTTGTATATTTTATGAACATGAATTACATTTCTTGCGAAAATACTACAGAGAAAATAAATTTTCTCAGAAAATGTATACTTTAGATAAAAACCAGAAATGTAAAATCTTAATTAACTATTTTAGTACTTATATAAATTCTTGCCTTTATACAGAAACTTGATCCTATCCTCATAATGTTTCTTTTCCCACACTCTTTACCTAATCTAAGTCATTTCTATTTCATTCATCTGAACAATTCTCAAATCCATATTTGTGTAGAGATGAAGAGAATATAAGACATAAGAACATCAAACTTAAGGTTAACACAGCTAACTAAGTCCTGTTATAGTCAACAGGTCATTTTTAACTGAGGACAGGAAATAACAAAGAAAAAGAAATGCAGAGAGTTTAGGCATAATTAGGATTGCATCTCATACAATATAACAAAATCTCTAAGCCATTTTCTCTAGTTTAAAAGTACCATGCAATTAGGACCTCCAAAATTTCTTTGTCTAATAAAATAATAATATCACTATTGTGTCATACATTAATTATTATTATTTCTTGCTGTATACCAAATTATAGTAAAATTGGAAATGAAAGTTTGATTAACAGAAGCAGAAATCCTCTTCCATAAGTGAGATTTTGCGTGAACCTAAAAAGGAAATCTTTACAAAATTAATAGAAGCTACTCAAAGGGGGTAGAGAGAAAAGACAGCATACAGACAAGCATTTGCCTCTCCATTTGAATTCCCTGGTTTTGACCCCTCTGGCACCCTCTATGGTACCCCAAGCCCTAGCAATAGTCAGGGAGTAAGCACTAAATGCAGCCAGGAGTAAGGCCTGAGAACCACCAGGTATAGCCCTAAAACAAAACAAAACAGAACGAAACAAAAAAAGAAAAAAACCTTGGACAGGTGGAGACAGGGAAGATGCAAGCTTTAATGAGTTTTATGGTAAACTTTGAATCATGAAACAGTTGTCAATAATACCGTGATCAGAGGAGAAATTAGAAGACAGGAAGGAGATAATTATTTAAACTGACAATTAAAGAATACTGCATATAATTCATTAATTGTGTACAATAAAACCCCACTTTACCAAAGAGTGCCTGAAGCTAACTAACTTCACAAGTGCCAAAACTAGAATTCAAATTTAGCAGGGCCTCATTCCAACATCCATGTTTGGCTCTTAGAAATATGTCTCTGGACACCAATCAGAGCAGAGCTGCTGCTCTATCCATTCCTGGATAATGTCCTTATTCTAGTCTTACTGCAGAGGGCTTTTGGTAAATATCCAAGACTACAATGTCATCACATGTCACATCAAAATGCCTGAATATTTCTTGTTTCAGTTTTCTTGTTGCTATATACTGACTTTGGATTAGTGAGTGGAATTTATTCAAAAGATAATGTGACAGAAGTTCGCAAAGTTCTGCTTACCTTCTGTCAAAATCCTCCACAAGCTGTATTGTGGATTCACCACCAGGATCTCACCATTCTACAAGGAAGTGATCACTGATGTAAAGAGAGGAGTGCAGCAAGGTGATACCATTTCACCAAAACTCTTCAGTGCTGACCTTGAGAACATCATGCGACAGCGGGAATGGAAAGGAATCAGAGTGAAGATAGACGGTCAGCAATTACACCACCTCTGCTTCACTGATGACATCATTCTTATAATGCCAAACATTAGCCAAATGGCACAAATGCTGGCCGACTTTGACCACGAGTGTGGAAAGGTCGGATTGCAGCTGAATCTCAATGAGACGATGTTCATGAAAAACAAATTGGTCCCTGAAGCTCCATTTGCTCTCAGTGGAATGAACATCTCCGAATGCAGCAGCTATGTGTGTCTGGGTTGAGAAATCAACATGAGGAACGACTTGGTGCCAGAACTGCGCAGGATGAAGAAAGCAACGTGCAATGCCTTCAAGAGTGTGGAAGAGGTGGTTAAGAGAACGAAAAACCTCCGACTCCAGGCACATCTTTTCAATTCCACCGTTCTACCTGCACTAACATATGCCTCAGAGACCTGAACCCTACGCAAGCAGGATGAGAACACTATTTGGGTATCCCAAAGAGGAATGGAAAGAGCTATGCTGGGAATATCATGCCTCACTCAAGTGAGAGAAGGAATCCACAGTTCTGACCTTCGTCGGAGGTCAAAAATCAGGAATGCTGTCTCTTTTGCCACGGCATCAAAAATCAGATGGGCCAGTCATGTAATGTGATTCAGAGACAACCGCTGGACAATCCAATACTGACTGGATTCCACGGGACATCAGAAGACCTCGTGGCCGCCCACCAACTAGATGGTCAGATTTCTTCATCAAATCTCTGAGTGAACGATTTGAGGCTCTTTCTGTTCTTGAAACAAGCGGGTATCATTGGGCTACACTAGCTCGCGACAGGGACAAATGGAGATGTTACTGGCGCCAGCTGGAGCAAATCAAAGATCAACAGGACTACAAGTGATACAAGTGATGTGACAGAATATACAACAACAGAATAGGAGACTAACACCCAAGAATAGTAGAAATAAGTACTAGGAGGTTTGCTCCATAGCTTGGAAGCCAGCCTCACATGCTGGGGGAAAAGGCAGCTCAGATAGAGAAGGGAACACCAAGTAAAATGTGGATGGAGGACCCATTCCGGAAGGGAGATGTATGCTGAAAGACTATAGATTGAACACAATGGCCACTCAATACCCCTATTGTAAACCATCACCCAAAAGGAGAGAGAGAACAAAAGGGAATGCCCTGCCACAGAGGCAGGGTGGGGTGGGGAGATAAAATTAGGGGGGTGGGACAGTTACTGGTTTCATCTGTTGGAGAATGGGCATTGGTGGGGGATGGATTCTCGAACATTGTATGACAGAAACTCAAGCACAAAAATGTGTAAATCTGTAACTGTACCCTCACAGTGATTCTAATAAAAAACATAATAAACTAAAAAAAAAAAAAAAACCAAAAAACAAAAAACAAAAGATTATGTGATGGCAGAAGAGAATTCTAGAATCAAGTTTTCAGAATTGATATGAAGTTGAGTAAAAAAAGTCATGCTACTTATCAATGAAGTACAACCTCCTAAACGAGATCTCACATTAATAATGAATTCAGGAATATGGAATTCCATATGAAATAGTCCCGTTGTGGTGTCTACTCAAGCCACAGACTATGGAATTAATGAGATTATTTTTCCGTTCCTTTTCATAACCCTGACTATTTTTCCAGTACCCTCAGAGATTCCTTATTCTTTGAAGCTATAATCACCTTGTTATTTGTATAATCTTCTAACTGGCCCCTCTGCTACTCTGATGCTCTACTTTCTGTCTTTCATACAATATTCAATTTTTCTTTTTAAGTCATAGATGCTCCTCAGGTCAAAATCACTGGCATTTTATCTCATCCGGTGTAAATGCCATATTCCTTATAATGGTTTATTAGATCTAACATAATCTCCACCTTTACTTCTTTGATTCTTTAGTCTCATTTCTTTTTTTTTCCCCTCCCTTTACTTTGACCACAAATAGATTTTCTGGTCATCCCTTAATCCATATCCTCACACGTGGACCCATCATACTGAGTTGGTGAGAGCTCTGCTTGAAGATTCTCCCTGCTCAGATAACACTTTTATTTTCTTCTTTTTTGATCTCCTCCTTTCTTAGTTCAAATGTCACCTTTTCAATAAGATGATAGTACCTGATTCACACCTTATTATGCATTATCCACCACCCTATTTATAGTTAAGCATTCATACTTATAGTTCTCTATATTGTATTCTAATTGGAAATGTTGGGATTGTTATTGTGGGTCTCAGTAAGTATGTTATTTGAAAAGATTCATATCTTAATAAAGGTATCTTAGGGATGTTTTTATAAAGGGTTCTTGGAAGCCAGGGAATAATATAGCAGTTAGGGTACAGACCTAGCATGTACCTCGGTTTTATTTCTGGCTTATCATGTTAACCCCAAGATTCCCTATTGAAGTCTTAGAGCACCCCCCACACACTACAGGGTGCAACCCTGGAGGCCCCCAGCACCAGTGGAATGACCCAAGTATCCCTTAGCACTGCAGGGCCCAAACGTCTCATATTCTTCAGCACTTGCATTGAAACATCAGCATACGTGTCTGGGAATCTGGTGTCTGCTCCCAGCTCTTCCTGTGTACTGTTGGAGCCCATCCACGGGAACTTTAATCTTAATCTTACTTTGTTATCTACTGTTTTAGGCTGTATAGCGAATAAGAAACCTGATCAGAAAATCATGCCTAAGCTGCAATTGCTCCGTATGTTGCTATTGGGAGGTAAGTGAGCCCATCCTTTGCTTATCTGTTTTTGTATAGGGGTCACACTAGTTAGTGTTCAAGGCTTCTTCCTGGCTCCACTCAGCATAACTTCTAGCAGGCTCTGAGAACCATATGTGGTGCCAGGATCAAACCTGTGTGGGCCATGTGCAAGACAAATATCCTATCCACTATAGGATCACTCCAGCTCTATGTAATCCCATTTTTTTATGAAACTTTGCCTCTTAGCAAATTTATTTTAATTCTACAACTTTCTTATAAAGATGTAAAATGAGATTCCACTGATCATATTGATTCATCAATAAAAACATGATAGCACAGCTTTAAAAATAGCTTCGTGTGTGCATGTGTGTGTGTTTGTGTGTGTTTGTGTATGCATATGTGTGTATTTAATTCTTAGAAATTCTTGGAGTAATAAAATATATATTTATTGAAAATATAAATCTCTATATTTGTTCAAAATCTTTTCCTCTTGACTAAATGAGAGAAGTTGGGTTTTTTTGTAAGTAAAAATATATCAGTAAACTAGTTTTTATGACTGTCTTTAGTTCTACAAGCTTGGTAAGTCAATGTTTAAGACAAAGATAAAGTTTTTTTTTAACAAAGATGTAGCTCTTATTTGACTAGACTCTATTTCATTTTGCATAGCAGTGGATGATTTTTTTTAAAAAAATCTACAGGTGCCTTCTAAACAGACCTCAACCTTGTAAGTTAGATTCACTGATTTGTGATTGAGTGAAAAGCACATAAAGTATTCGGATTTCTTCCTTACTGACTTCTATTTAGGTTGACCTAGATTTGAAGTTAATCAGTAAAAATTTGTGCATGGAATGTATGTATCCAATCACTGTAATTCCAAATTTGCTTTAACAGCAACTATTCACGGGATACTATTCATAGCCACTCTTGAACCTTTTCACAGCTATGAAAAGGGTCCATAAATGGTAACTCCTATATGGAGAAAAACAATGACCAGTTGTAATACTCATTGGTACAACAAATATATTTAGTTCAAGCCAATGGAACTATTGTTTATTGTTCCCAGCCTACTTTCACTCTTGAGAGCCTTTGTCACCAGTCACATTTCCTCCCTCAGGGTCATGGCGGGGGGCTTAGGTATAGAGTTCCTTTCCCATCTCACCCCTGCCCTCACTGCCCCCCTTAAAATGTCCTATCACCTCTGGGAATCCTTCCAGATTTCTCCATCAGGCTTTTCTCAGAGAAATTTCTGTTTCTTTCAAGTTAATCTCTTACCCATTTCATCCAAATTACCTGACTTCAAATTGTCCTTGAATTCTTAAATATGCTCTCTCAAAACAAACTTCAGTTGCTCCTTATATCAGAACTTGCAACTGAAAAAGGCTCCTGCCATTCAGTTGCTAGGGATTTCCAGAGTGGGGCAGGAGTAGTAAAGATTATCTTAAATTAAGTCAGCGCGCTCCAAATCCTTAACTTTCCTCAATGGGAAAGTATAGGTACCTGGATCTCTTTGACCACTATTGTTAGCATGCCTCAAATTGGCACAGAGAGCAAGTACAAAGACTTTATTAACCTTAATTGTGACATAAATTCAGGCATTTGACATTAATATTATTCAATCCATCTCCTCAGTAATAATTTGGCAGAAACATTTAATTGTTATTAATTGGCAATATGTAATTGATGGCTGTTTTATTTAAAATATTTCAAGTTCCCTGAGCAGTGATTAGGAGTGTGATTTTTAAGTAGTATCATTAATATTTTATTAGATGTTATCTACAAGTAAAATCTATGGGCAAATGCTTTTGAAAAAAATGTTGAATTTAACCAAATCAAATACCCCTATTCAGATTTGGGTTATGCTTATTTTGTAATATGTCTTCCAAGTATGCAAGGTGACAGCACATAGTAATTCTAAAGTTACTTAAGTTTGAGATCATTTTTCAACTAATAAGAAATATTCGTAAAATGTATATGTAATGATTTATAGCATCTAATACATTATGTATTAGAGAAAATTTTTCCCCAATTTTATGAAAAATACATTGTGTTTTCCTAGACACCTCTCATTAAATTATCTTAATAAGTCAGTGCTCTGAAAAATTAGCTTACAATGCCAACAAGGGTACTGTGGTTGCATCCATATGTTAATAATATTGCCATTCGTCATAAAAAATAACAATTTAAAATAGCCACAAGACACTAAGCTACATGGTGCCAAAATATTCAGTATTAATTCTTTAAGATGAATTAAGTGAACGGAAATTATTTCTTAACTCTTTAGCTGTTCTCTTTTCTTTTAAAAGTACCTTTAAAAACCATATTTTACTATCTTAAGGGTTATGCTAGTGATGTTGGTAGCAGAAAAATGTTTTAGCTTTGAGTTAAAAGACAACTTTAAATATCAATTATTATTTTAGTCAACTGTGACATTGATCTAGTAGAATTTTCATTGTATCCTTCAAAGGAAAAGCAATAGTTCAATTCAATGTCATATGTAGTCATTATTGAGAATTTACAGCCTCACAGATCACAAGCTAAAGGTCAGAAATATAGCACTGTAGCACTGTTGGCCCATTGTTCATCCATTTGCTTGAGCGGATACCAGTAACGTCTCATTGTGAAACTTGTTACTGTTCTTGGCATATCAAATATGCTACAGGTAGCTTGCCAGGCTCTGCCATGCAGGCAGTATACTCTCGGTAGCTTGCTTGGCTCTCCAAGACCCAGGAGGAATCAAACCTGGGTCAGCCTCATGCAAGGCAAACATCCTACCCTCTGTGCTACTTCATTGATGATTTAAGTACTATGCTATAATAAAGAAAATTGTTCGATATATTCTAATATTTCTGTAGTTTCTATCATATGCAAATTAATCTTCAGTATTTTTTCCTCCATTGAGATCCTAGAAACATGGAAAGCACTTTTAATTGGTGAATTCTGTTTATTTTTATGCTAATTTTATGGAATTGTGTTCTCATTTTATTAAGTGCCACATTTATGATTTACATAGTTAAATCAAAATATCCATCATCTACAAGTTGTTCACTTGAGTCATCCTGAATAGAATAGGCAGAACACTAGACAAAAGACAACCATGTGAGCAAGTCTGGTTTTGAAAAGGATTCAGCACAATTGACCATATCACACAGTGACCAAGCTCATTGAAGTTTTGTGAGAGTTCAAGATGCCGCTCTGTCTAACATTTATTGATTTAAAGAAGGCCTTCGATTCTGTTGAGATTGAGGTCATCGAAGCCCTAGCCAAACAGGGCATTCAAACCTAGTACATGAAGATCCTCCGAGAGCTCTATTACAGATTTACCACCAGGATCTCACCATTCCACAAGGAAGTGATCATTGATGTAAAGAGAGGGGTTCAGCAGGGTGATACTATTTCACTGAAACTCTTCAGTGTCAACCTCGTGAACATCATGCAATGACTGGAATGGAAAGGAATGGGTGTGAAGATAGATGGTTGGCAACTACACCATCTCCGCTTCGCTGACGATATTGTTCTCATAACACCAAACATTAGCCAAGTGGCACAAATGCTGGCCAAGGAAAGGTCAGACTGCAGCTGAATCTCACCAAAACAATGTTCATGAAAAATGAACTAATCCCTGACATTCCATTTGATCTCAACAGAACGAACATCTCCGAATGCAGCAGCTAAATGTACCTGGGTTGAGAACTCAACATGAGGAATGACTTTGCACCAGAACTGCGCAGGAGGAAGAGAGCAGTGTGGAATGCCTTCAAGAGCATCGAAGAAGTGGATAAAAGGATGAAGTACCTCCGACTCTGTGCACATCTTTTCGACTCCACCATTTTTCCTTCACTAACATACATCTCAGAGACTTGGGCCCTACTAAAAACAGGACAAGAACGCTATTTGTATATTCCAAAGAAGAATCGAAAGAGTTATGCTTCGAGTATCACATTTAACTCAAGTGAGAGAAGGAATCCAGAGTTTGGACCTCCGTCATTGGTCAAGAATCAGGGATGCTGTCTCATGTGCCAAGGCGTCAAAAATCAGATGGGCCAGACACGTAATGTGATTCAGAGATGATCACTGGACTAGAGCTGTTACCGACTGGATTCCACGGGACGTCAAAGACCGCTTGGCTGCCCACCAACGAGACAGTCAGACTTCTCTGTCAAGAAACTGAATGAACGATTTGAGGCTCTTCTTGTTCCTGGAACACTAGCATGCAACAGGGACAAATGGAGACATTACCGGTGCCTGCTTGAGCAAATGGAAGATCAACAAGATGACAAGTGATACAAGTGAAATCAAATCAAAAAGGCCAGTGCATAATTGAATACTAATCACGAATCATGAATCACGAATCACAAAATTGAATACTAATAGCAGTATAAAATAAATGATATCCTGGAGCCAGAGAGATAATTCAGCTATTAGTTACCTATGTAGATATTTTACTTGCTTTGATTACAAAATTTTGCTAATGCCACTATTCATTGATGTACAAAATTATTTTTCTATTTCCAAAAAAGAATATTTCATCAATATTTATTCTAAACTTAAAATTTGTATTTTTAACAAATTTTACAGAATAGAAGGTTTGTTCCTCAAAAGGTGATAAATTGTGGGGCCAAGCCTAGGAAATCATTATGCTTACAGAATAGAAAGAAGGGAAAGGGTTATTTTCATAAAATCATTTTATACAAACTGAAGAAAATTGTATTTGTATTGTTTAAAATAAAAAGTACATAAAAATCTCACACCAAGGAAATAAAGACACATATATTACAATTTGTGAAAACAGGTAAAGAAATAGAAAAACAGTGATTATTTACCTGAAGAACCAGCTGCTGAGGGGTTAATCTACAGACCACAGCTTGTAACTTAACCTAGCAATCACTATATGGTGCTGTCTTTCCATACACTGTAGTGGGTCCCACCTAAGTGACTTAAAAATCAAATAAACTGTCATTGCTTTGATTTGAGACTGAATTTGAAAGGCCTAATACAAGGGAAGAAATCGTCTTTGCTAGAGACTATAGTCTTTGTTCAATAATTTGGATATTCACATGCCCACTGGCAATTTGAAGCCATTCAGGACACTGGAAAAACAGACACAAAGAATTTTTTGCCTTGTAAATGAATATGAATGAATAGGAGGAAATCAGGTTACATTTATATAATGGACCTAAGAGAATATGTGTAAATACAGAATAGTCATTGGGGTTATAATTGTAAGTTGCTTGTCTTGGTGAATGGGGAATTGCAGTTACCCAATAAAAGCAAAAGCAGAAAATAAACAAATCTAATATGAATAAAATATTGGGTCATACCTAAATGCCCAAATAAACAAGCAGAATATATAGAGAACAAGGAATGGGAATTAAACTTTAATTTAGGTCTTCCAATTACCTCAGATATATAGCTCTATACCTATATTTACAGCTGCATAATGTATTAATTAGTCCCTCACCCCCTATTAACTCTTTTGGTCACTTTAAATATCAGGTGTAACAATTTTGACTGAATTAATTTTACCGCAACAATATAGATAATATGGTCTTGCTTACCCTATGGCTGGAGCAGTAGTATGGCTGTAAGAGCTTTTACCTTGCAAATTGCCAAGAGCGTTTGGATTCCCAGTACCCCTTATGGTTCTGAGCCCAGATAGAATTGAACCCTGAGCGTTGCCCAGTGTGACTCAAGAGAAGGAAAAAAATATATCATTATTTACCCTGTAGGTTGGAGGCAAATAGTTTTCATCTATCTGAAGAACAAGAGTGGATACTGAGGGACAGAAGCCACTAACTTTGTTATGTTTCTCCGTATCCATTCGAGATCCTCTGACCATGTTCTATGTTGAACTTTTCCAGGTCGATCAGTGAGTCAATTTTCTGTCTAGTTTTTCCTTGGTTTGCATTTATAAGATGGCAGCAGATGGATGAATTAATTGATAGCGTGAAAGCTATTTATTTTTCCTTTTTGTTTTTCACCAATAAACCAGAATTGATCACAGATGCTCTTATCTAGAAAATGGTTAATATCTGTCCAATTAAATCTGTGCAGGGACCAGAGCAACAGTACAGGAATGGGGCATTTCCTTTGCAAGTGGCAGGGTACTCTCATCGGTATCCATGTGGTCCCCAAAGCCCACCCAGAGTGCCTCCTGAGCAGAGCCAGGAGTAAGCCCTGAGCATAGCTGGATATGACCATTAACAAAAACAAACAGTAAAAATCTGTCCAATACTCCTATCTTCAGCTACAACTTCTTTCAATGAGATTTTAGAGCTGATTCCCTCTTATACCTCTCAAAGGCAGAATAGTAGATCCTAGAACATATCAGTAATTTCCTGATTGAACAGGGTGTTTGATAACCTTAACCAATTCCCTGAAAGCTGCCAGATTTTTGAATAAGTAATTCCTTCATTGATTAAACTTTTTTGACCATCCTCATTTATATGTACAATTATTCTATTAGGAACAGTTGGTGTTTACTTTTTAAAGTATATTTTATTTAAAAAATGTCTTTAGCTAATAACACTAATCTTGCACTAGGGGGGGAGAGAGGTTGAGAGCCACTAAAGAAGCAGCAAGAGGCTTTTCAAAACTTCGAATGAGCTAGTGGAAAAACTACTAGACTCCATGGAGGGCAAGAGAGGGTAATCAATGGGATACGTGCACCACAATGAGGTCTTACAAACTGTATATTCTATTCTTAGAACTTTTATCTTTGCTGAAGTTAGGTTTTTCCCCTCCCACAGAAACTGAGGAGAGACTATCTTTTTCTTTGATGACTGAGTTACAAAGTGATAACTCCCAGGTCCTCCAGGAAGACATTCTTATGTTCTAAAACTGACAAGAGTTTCAGAGAATATTTATCTGTCAAGGGGACAGAGAAATAATTTGTGATGACAGTTTTCTCTAGTAGCTTATTTATAAAAGGTAGATCAGGGAGGGACCTGGGGTCTACAAGAAAACTGTCTTAAATTTAATCAAACTGAAGGGAACATTAAAGAGTTCTAGTTAATGGTACTAAGGTTTTATGCATGGATATTTTTTTCCCTGAAGTTGCACTTAATTGAAAACTCTGTAATTTTTAGGTAAATGTTTATAAATACTTTCAGAACAAAAATTAGGCCAGAGCAGGAGTTTATATGAATGATGTTTTGCCAGACAGGAACAAAGGCTTTGAAGGAGGAGAAAAAAAAGTGTATGGAAAGTCAGAGGAATTAAACCTCTGCTTATGTGGATGAGGAATGGTTGAATTTTGCTTTACTTCTTTATCTATAGAAGTATACAATTAATCTACCTAGCAGAATTAGCTTTTGAATACAGAGAATACTGGTCTTAAAATGTACAAGAGAGATAATGAAATTTGTATTCTCTTTTCTACCAGTTCTTCCCGCTATTTACCATGGATTATAAAATCTTTATCTTTTAACTTTAATCTCCCCTGACTTGATACTTCATTTTATTTCTCACCTAGGAAAAAAATTAATTGGTTAAACATAGTGCTAATTTTTCATGTAATTCATAATTGGCACTGTTTGGGCATTATAACTTTCAACTGAGATATTATATTTTTCTATATCGCCATCCAGAGAATTGCTCCAATTAAAAAGAAGCAACCAAACCACAACAAAATGAAGCAGAGCACCACCACCACAAACATAACAGAACAACACAGACCAGTTGTAGGGAAGTCAAGAACCATTCACTGAAGACCCCTTCACTCAATAATTGAAATTTCTTTAGTCATACTTTACTGGCAGCTCCACTCCTAGAAGCTGTCTCCAATCCTTTCTAGTCAGTTTTGACAATGAATGCAGTTTCACCTTCTATGTTGCTTCCTATTGTCCAAACAAGAGCAGGGTCTTGGGGAGAAAAGAAAAAAAAAGAAGTAGAAGAAAAATTTTCAAATGCTCCTATGATTTTTGAATACCAAGTTCATTTACAGAAAAGAAAGGGGGTAAAAGAGACATTTTATGGAAACAGAGGCAGGAATTTGGAAGACATGCTGTTTTTAATGAATCTTGATTGTTAGTTTTAGTCTCTTCTTCAATGAAGGTTATAGTTATTTGACTTAATGGATGGCATGCAAGTGGTTTTTCTATGGAAAGCTCAACTGTTTTACCTGAAACTGAGCTTCCTCTTCTTTTTTCTCTTCTTACGGTCAACTAGGAACTGTCACGGTGGGCTTTAGGGTGGTGAATATAAGGCAAAATCTTAGCCTGAGAAGGAGAGTTAGGGCTATGAACTTCAGTGGATAAGGTAATGTCAGCTTCCTAACAAACATGATAGCTTTGTTTATGTTCATCCAACATGTTTTGCAAAGAGTAAAGGATTTGTATCATAGTTTTGCTTTCATGAGGAGCAAATACTCTAAGGACAGAAGTAAGTTGTTTTTTTGATATGTCATATTCAGTCTAATACCAAGGGCAGAGTTGGTGTTATACACAAATTCTATAGTAATAAGGATAGTGAACTCTTCTAAATTATTCCTTTTAAAATATCAAATTTTCTACTTTCATTTAAAAACATATAGCCTATCATAAAATTGTACTGCCCACACATCTATGAATAAGGTGAATACTTCCTGTCCATATGGTAAGGTAGCAAAGATTTATGTCAATCATGTACAAATCATTATCACTGTGATATTATTTGCTAATTGCATAACCTTGTAACAGGGTACACATTTATTACTCTAGTTGCCTACTAATTGTGATTAAGGTAGTGGAAATCAAGTTCAGAAATGGAATTTAAGGTTTATATTCTATTTACAGGTATGCTGAACTGTCATTTTCTAAATCAAAATCTTCCAACACAATATTTCACTTAATCTCAAATTATTTAAGAACATGAAAATACACTCAGTTCATTTTACTGTGCTAATTAGGGTCAGGAGATTGGAAGTACAGAGAAAAGATCCCTTTTGAAACTCTGCCCCATGCAGCTCCTCCCTTTTAGCTGGGATCATATTTTATCTCAAACTGCAAAAATTAAAAACAAATGTTTAAATACTCCTTTTCAGGTTATTAATCCTCTGTTATACTAGTAGAAAGCAGAAACATTTACCTCATTACAGAGTATCCCTGGTGGTTTAAATTATGTTTTCAATAAGAAATAGTGGAAAATAGCAAAATATGTGCGGTCCCATAGCAGTATCTTAAATTCTTTTTAGATGATATGGATGTTCTATGTCAGTACAGGTAAGTTAATAATTATATGATAAGTATTGCCTATATATAAAACAGTATAATTAAATTTATGGAAAAAGATCACAGAAAAAATATAAAACTTGCTTTTAGTAAAATCATAAATATTTAATTTCTACAGCACACAAGTATCTTTCATATCTTAACTCATCATAAATTAACTGTGTGACCTTGGGTAAAGTGTTCAAGAATATTGCTGAGGAAAATAAAAAATCATTTCATAAAGTGACGAAACTGGAACATTATAGATTTCCCTGTCAGAAAGTAGATACTATAGGCTGTGTTGATATATACTAACCTTAGTTTCATGTTGTCCCAGAAATAAAAAATAAATGTTGACCAACATTCAACTATTCACCAGCAAGAAATGAATATACTGCAGAAAGAACAGACTATAATATATTTTTCAGAATTTATGGAACATCTATGAAAAGTCAATGAATGGATAGAGATTTATGATAGAATAAAAGAGAGGGTATAAC
The DNA here is from genome assembly GCF_027595985.1 of Sorex araneus. Taxonomy (NCBI): domain Eukaryota; kingdom Metazoa; phylum Chordata; class Mammalia; order Eulipotyphla; family Soricidae; genus Sorex; species Sorex araneus. The sequence continues at coordinate 105,204,191 of NC_073305.1, forward strand.
AACAGAAGACTGATCTGTAAATAGAAAGGTACAAAATCAAAGTACAGGTCTAGAGAGATAATTCATGTAAAGCACATGTCTAGTTATAGATAGAGATCCGTAAGACTCCTGAAATATCCTGGTCCCTGACAATTACTATATGTGGCCTTGGTAGCCCCTGAATACTACCAGGAAAGGACCCTAAAAAAGCTTACAGAAAATTTCAGCTAAGTACAAACTATGATAAACTAAGTTTGCTCTTTTCTTAAAATCATTTTAGAAAGGAATACAATTGGCCTACCACCTCTGCTTTAAGAAGAAAGCTATCAGTATTCTGAAATTTCTAGTATATGTATCTAATATGCAAACATATATATGGACACAGTTATTAGTATACCTGTAGATATAGATGGTAGGTTACAAATACTTATTTATATGTTGTAAAACTGAAAGGTGACATGTTGATAAGAAAAGATAAAGATACATACCAAAAATTGTTGATAACTCAGGAGGTAATTCTGATAATGTTGTACAGTCCTTTGTCTCAGGACACAGGACAAGTTATCTATTTTTTATTTATTTATTTTGTGCATTTTTTTTTCACTTATCATTTTTTAAATTGAATCATAGTGATATACTCATGTACAAAGTTTTTCATGATTGGATTTCAGTATTAAAATGTTCCAACACCCGTCCCTTCACCAGTGTACTGTTCCCACCACCAATGGTCCCAGTTTCCCTCCCACGCTCCCCAGCCCTGTCCCAATACCTGCCACACTATGGCAGTCACTTTTCTTCTCTCTCTCTCTCTCTCTCTCTCTCTCTCTCTCTCTCTCTCTCTCTCTCTCTCTCTCTCTCTCTCTCTCTCTTCTCTCCCCCCCATTTTGGCCTTATGGTTTGCAATACAGATAATGAAAGGGTATAAGGTGTATTTCTTTTCCTGTGCCCTTCACCTCCACACACTGTTGTGGAAAGCTTTCAACCATTGACCTATTCTCCTAGCCACTGTTTATAGGGCTATTTAATAATTACCACAGCTTTAAAATGAAACACAAAGACTAATAATAGAATACTAAATAGGGGAAAGAGGGATACTATACTTAATTGAAGTGACAAAATTGAAAATTGATTTAATAAACTAAAAGATGAGCTTAAATATCTAACTATGCAACTTCTATCTATATCATTACAATATACATTGATTTTTCCCTTTCTTTTTTTGGGGGGATCACACTGGGAGATGCTCAGGGGTTACTCCTGGCTTTGACTCAGGAATTACTCCTGGCGGTGCTCAAGGGACCATATGGGATTCTGGGGATCGAGCCTGGGTTGGCCTTGTTCAAGGAAAATGCCCTATCTGCCTTACTATTGCTCCATCCCCTTTCCCTTACTTTTATAAAATAGAAATTGAGTCCAATATGAATATTTGTTTGAATAAGGATTTTAAAATGTTTTAGTTATGGTTGTTTGAATAATTAATAAAAATAACAGGAGTTAAATTTAAAATGTTTAATGCATAATTAAATATATTTAATGACCTTGGCTATTTCATGGAAAAAGACAGCTGATCCTTATAATGATATATCTCTGACTGAAACCAAAATCAGGAAGTCATTGTAAACCTGCTCATCCTCCCCTGCTCTCACCTTTTCATCATTCCACTGTTCTGAGGTACTCTTTTACTGCATCCTTTTCTATTTTTTCATGCATATATTATAAACACTGACCTTCTGAATTTATAAAATAGCATTTTTAATATCTAATCCAATGAATCCTTTTCTCCGAACCAAGCATTTAAAAGACAAATAATTAATACACATACCAGCTAGGAGCAGGTGTCTATAATGTTGCAATCAGCTGAAGCCAAACCAGGGGGCAAATGAAAGAAAAATCATGGCTGCTGGAGTGTACCGATCTATAGAAAAGGGTTTATTGAATGCTGAACAAATATGCAACAGTTTTCTAAATCAGGAAGCCAGTTCATTACATGATTAATAGAAGCTGATAGAAAATGCAGTGAAATGGTGCACAGATGACAGGGCATGAGCAGAGACTTTGTGTATGTTTTCCCGACTAATAAAATCACTTGGAATCCTGTTTTATTTTATGAGGCACTAACATAGAATATATATTTCCACCCAGGCTAAATTATTCTATTACTTCCTTTAAATATGATAACACAAAAACAAACTGTTTTAAATTTATTAAAGAATAGTTTAATTTAATTTCTGTGCAATTCACATGTATTTATATTAAGTATTCCTGTGAATTTTGTGAATAAATTGATTAGAATGAACTCTATGGGATGGAGAGATAGCAGAGTGTTTAAGGGCACTTGCATTTGAAATCAGCTTACTCCAGTTTGACCCCCTACACTAGAAATGGTCCTCTGAGCTCCATCAGGTGTGACCCAAAATTTTTTTAAAAAAGTAATTTTTAGAATTAAATTACAAATGAATTATGCAAATGATTTAAAGACCATGAAAGCATTAAACAAAAAAATGGTAACTATCATTTTCACTTGCTCTCTCTCTTTCTTTCTCTCTCTTTCTCCCTTTCTCTCTCACTCTCCCTCTTTGGCAAAACAAAATGATTTTTATTGAAAGAAATTTAGAGTGAGGGGAGAAAAAGAAAGGTTAAGTGTTGAAAGAGAATATGAGCCTTTCCAGAGACAAAGAAGAATACAGCTTTTGGGGGAAGGTTACATACAGTCTTTCCAATTTGTCTTCGCCTAAATATTTTTTTTTTTAATAAAAGTTCTTTAACCTGTGCATTATTCATAGGTAATCAAGGACTCTTGATAGTCCCCTATATTCTTAGCAGGACTTTAAAATTTTCCTTAGCTGTAGCTGAAGGGTCCACACTTTTCTGGGTGGGGCATCTGTTTCTCCAACTCCAAGCAGTTCAGGATTTGCATCTCAAAGGTATGCATTCTTTGTTTTGGACTACTTCAACACTGGGCAATTTCTCTTTTAGGTCTTTTTTTTTTTTTTAATTGAATCACCATGAGATACAGTTATAAATCTTTCATGATTGGGTTTCTGTCACACAATGATAGAACACCTATCCCTCCACTAGTGTACATTTTCCACCACCAATGCTCCCAGTATGCCTCCCGCCACTCCCACCCCACCCTACCCCCTGCCTCCATGGCAGACTATTTCCTCGTTACTCTCTCTCTCTCTGCTTTTGGACATTATGCTATGCAATACAGATACCGAGAAGCCATCCTGTTTGATCCTTCACTTACGTTCAGCACACATCTCCCAATTTGGGTGATTCCTCCAACCATCATTGACTTAGTGATCCCTTCTCTATCCCAATTGCCTTCTTCCCCAGCTCTTGAGGCAGGCTCCCTATCAGCCACCCTTTCCTATTCACCTACAACACTTGCACCTAGAGATTTTATCTTCTTAAATCTTTAAAGAATACATGAGTGAAGGTCTGTTTTTTTTTAACTTTATGCTGACTAATGAGTGCAAATCCTGCTTATGTAAGACATTTAGAGTGAGTGGTAACTTAAACGGGGCCCTGGCAGTAGTTTATTGGGTTTCAGAGTTGTCTATACAAACCTTACCAGGCCATCTTAAGCAGTCCCACTGCTGCAAAACTTAATGAAATTTACAGTTTGGGTTCATCTCTGCAGGATAAAATCAGCTCCATGTTGTCCAGTGATCAGACTCAAGAGTTAATCAAACTATTGCTCTGAACACACCCAGGGAATCAAACCTGTCTTGAAAGAAAGAAAGAAAGAAAGAAAGAAAGAAAGAAAGAAAGAAAGAAAGAAAGAAAGAAAGAAAGAAAGAAAGAAAGAAAGAAAGAAAGAAAGAAAGAAAGAAAGAAAGAAAGAAAGAAAGAAAGAAAGAAAGAAAGAAAGAAAGAAAGAAAGAGAGTAAAAGCTAAGTTATGTCTTTTAATTTTGAATATTTCTTTACAGGTCTCCACTAGGAACACAAACAGTTTCTTTTACAACAGACTCAACAGCATGTGAAAAAAAGGAACACAAGCTTATGCTATGGCTATTGTTTTCTTGTTTTTTGAACACTGATTTTCTTGGGCTAGGGAAAATCTTTTGACCTCCAGGGTCTAATGTTTTAAAAAGTTGTCTAATCCATCTCACTTGTTTTAATATTTTAAAAGACTAATACTTTATTCCTTCAAGACTGAGAGGCTCTCCCAGATTAATATTCAATACTCTTTCCTTTTCTCAAAACATAAACCTAAAACAAATCAATTTTGTGCTAATTAAAGTAGTAGCTGACTGATAATTAACACATAATGGAAGAGGGCACTGCCATGAATGTTACCCTCTTTAAGTAAAAATTTGTTTAGACAATCCTTGAATATTAAAACAAGTCCGAGGGGGCTGGAGCAATAGTACAGCCGGTATTTTGTTTGCCTTGCATGCTACCAACCCGGATTTGATTCCCAGCATCCCCATATGGTCCCCTGAGCACTGCCAGGAGTAATTCCTGAGTGCAATGCCAGGAGTAATCCCTGTGCATTGCCAAGTGACCCTCACAAACAAACAATCAAACAAAATAAACAGAAGTCCAAACAGAAATGTTAATGCAATTTTTTTTTACTATTTCACTAACATCAGAATGGATCAATGATAAACTTTAACTAAAACTAATCTAATTAGTGTCTCAATCCCAGTACAATATGAGGTTCTGCTTTTATTGTCTTTTGTTTTGTTTTTCTTGGAGGCCATACCTGGCAGTGTTCAGGGCTTTTCTTGACTCTCTGCTCTCCAGACTCTACTAAAGGATAACTCCTGGCTTGTTCCGGGTATCATAAGAGTTTTGGAGATTGAACCTCTGTATACTATGTTTAAGACAAATGCCTTACCAGCTGTACTACTCCTCCAGTCACAAAGGGATTCTGTTTTTCTTTTATTTAATAAAGCTTTTACTAACAAAGTGTCATATATATATTTAGAAACCACATATTGGTAAGAAATTTATTGGTAAGAAGACTAGAAAAATAGCTTTATTAATTATCGAACATTGAACTTACAATTTCTGTATAGTTCAAGTTCATATAGGTTAGACAGTCTCCTTGTACCTGTATCTTTTGCCACAGTCTCTAATGATCATATACCTTACCCATATGAAATAATACCTTGAAAAACTGATATTTTGCATTATCTTACACTCCATAGAATTAAAAGAAGGAATATTGAAAGAGTGAGAGAATGAGACAGAAAGAAAGAGAGAATAGAAAGAGAGAGATGTGGTTGGTAAATAAAGGGAAGGCTAAAGAAAACAGCAAAAGTAAATAATACCAATTATGCAAAAGTCACTTTTCAGTATGTGATGTAGTTCTGTGTCCCTTCCACCAAAAATGTCTCTCCAAAATACCCACATTACTTTTTGACCACTGTTTCCTCTTATGTCTACATGGCTCAAGTAAGTCTCTTTGTATTTCTCATGTGCCTCAAAGAGTCTTATCACTTGTCTGCCCATTTGCTCATGAGTTATTCTTCAAGAACAGCTACTCTTTAAGGAAATCCCCTTCTTAGAAGAATCTTGTTTTTCCCCTTCACCATATTTTGCACTGATTTTTAGTACTCATATTATTTTTCATTATTTTCATACAAAGCAAGCATAAAATCTTTAAAATCACAAACTATATTTTATTTCTGTTTCTTTAGCACAATGTTTGTAATTATCTAATAATGTCATAATAGTTATATATTACTTCAAAAGAAAATTACCACAATATAATAGCTTAAAGCAGTATGCAGAATCACTGCTTCTGTGGGTCCAAAACACAGAATCAAGATATTTGGCTTTTCTACCTAACTACATACTGGTGTCAGCATGGCTGAGATTTTATCGAGAAACAAAAACAAGAATCTTGTGGTAGGTGGGTTGGGGAGTTTTTGAATCCAAGCATTTGTGGTTGTTGGTGGTATTGAGTTTCTTGAAGGTTATTGAATTGTGGACTGAAGTTTCTTTCTGGGTGTCTACCACAGACTATTCTCATTTTCTTGCCTTGTGGTTTATATAATGTACTGACAAAGGAACATTTTATAACTTCCCTATTTTATTAGTTAGAAAAAACTTACAGGTGCCACCCACACTCAAAGCAAACTGCACAAAGAAATGAGTACAAAGAGTAGGGATAATTGAAGGTGCTTTTAGAATCCGTTCACTACAGCTACAGGTATTTTTGTTTTCTTTATGTTATATTTTGATGAAATGTGGAGGAGTAATGAAGCTGGATCCTGAGAAGAATACAGATAAACATCGTTAGCAGTTAAAAATTTCAATTTTGGACTTTGTTTTTATATTTTCTTTCCTTTATGTTTTTCTTTATAACATCCTTGGTATTCTGAGCATCAGTTATGTTCTCCTTTGATTGTAAGGAAAAATCTAAAAAATGTTCAAGAGTCAATTATGTGTAAAAATTTTAAAAAGTAAAATAGTTTTCTTAGTGCACACTTTGAAATTTTACATATGTTATGATTGCAACTATTTAGATGAAACAAACAATTATAAGAAAAGATTAAAAGCATATGAAAGTATCGATAGAGTCAATTTCTGTAGAATAAAACTATGGGCGATTCTTTTACTGTTGCTGTTATTTTTTTCACTATAAGATTGTATAATTTTCAATTATGCATATATATAATTCTTATAGCAAAAAAAGTGGAATTTACATATGAATAAATAGTTATACATGTATACATTTATATTTGTTATTAGTATTAGTTCGATAGAAGTAAGATAAAGTAGACTTTATTGTGCATATGCTGCCTGAGCCCATGTGCTGCTTGTGCCCACGTGGCCGAGCACATGTGGTGCCCGAGCACCTGTGTCGTCCGCATCTCCCCCCTTGAGATGTGTACTTTCATGCTTTCATGTCCCGTGCTAGGATGTGTGTAGAGCCCTCTCTCCACCCTTGGAGAAGCCCGAGATCTCTCTTGAGCGCGTTATTCTTACTGTTCTCCCTCCCACTTATCCCTTCCTCCTTCCCTCAGAAACCTCTAAATAAAATCTATTTACTTCAAAAAAAAAAGTATACTTTGTTTATTGTAAAAGACTAAAGCACGTTGAGGGGCATGAGCACTCACGGGCTCTCTGGGCGGCTGTCTCACCACCCACGTTCGGTGCTCTGGAACCACTGTGTATGGGCTGGATCAGGATGGCCATTTGCCAAGGACAGGCGAAGGAAGAACGAGGACCAAACTGGTTACTGATTAAATACCGTTTATTAAATCTTCTATTTTTCCTATCTCCCACACTTCTAGCTCCTTTCTCTCTCTGGATCTACTGCAGCCTGGATTCTCATCTCTCTCCTCCCTTTTTCCTCTCTCACCCTTGCCCCTAGGTTACACACTGCCAGGTAGCAAAATCAACACCTTCCTGAGGGCTGTCAGGTTCAAAGGGAACACAACCAAAGCCCTTCCTGACTGCCAGTAGGCAAAATACCTCTTAAGGGTTTTTCCTCCTCTCCTTATTCCAAACAGTCATTGACATCTTAATACTAGTTATTTTTGTATCGACATAGCAAAAGATACATTGAGGCTTGCAAGGCAGCTCTCCTGGGAACATCTTGCCACAGATTCAGACTACAGCACTCAGGCCAGATTAATCATTCCTCACCCTAGCAGGGTGCAAATCTAGTTATCATTGTTTGGATCATGACAACATTTGTTCATGATCAAGCTCTTAACTTATAGTTAAGCATTAGGCACTTTGGCGAGGCCAATCTCAATGCCAGGGTAGCACACAACTCACCGCTTGCCCTGGGTCCATCCCGTCCCTCATCGGTACCCTGCTTTTGGGAGTGCTAGGAAGTAAGGGCGGCTGAGGCTTAGATCGAGAAAACAGATGCCCAGGAGGAAAATATCATGTAGAGTCAAATGACTCCCAGCTTACAAAAGCATAGCATTTGCTAAGTCTTCCTGTGTCCATACAAAAAGGACATTGCTCTGAATAAACTATGCAAAGGACTCAAGAAGAAGAGAAAAAACATATTTACAAGTCAACAGAACACTAAGAAAGAAGCTACAAATAAACAAAGAGGAATGGGAGCACTGTAAAGGGAGTAACCCAATATACCTAAACTACCTGAGGCTATGTTATCCTACAGTTTACTATGATCTCCATCCTCTCAATCTGGTCATGCACACAGTCATAAAATGCCAAAATTTATCAAGGATAATAGTTTTTGAGCTTAATCAGTTTAATCAGTTGAAGATCTCAGGAACCCAGCCACAACCATGCTCAAGGCTACTCTCCACATGCTCAGACGAGCCTCGTGCATGAGGCCAAGATCTCCAAGGCTGCTCAGATCGGGACAGGGCCTCTTCCACCCAAATTCCCCATTTTCCAGTACACATTTAGAAAGAAACTATTGGTTTGTTTGCTCTTGGTAATAAGGCTTAACTCTTGATGACTATTATTTATGATCATTAATTATCTGAGAATTACTATATTTCTTTCCAATTTCAAGCAAAAATAAAAATGATATGTCACTTTGGTTTCAGATAAAAAGATAATTCTGGTTTAGATCTAAATTAACTGAAAAAGTTATACAAAAACATCTGGTTAAGAAAAGTTGGGAGATTTTAAGAAACTTCCATCCTTGAAAAGTCAGATTCTCTATAGAAACACACTGAATTTTATAATGTCTCTGAAGAAGGAAATAACTGATAACAAAAATATCAATTATAGAAGCAACAAATCATTTTATAGCAGCCTTTAGACTCATATCTATAGAATATACATTGACTTCTGTTAACAAAAAATAAGTCTCTGGCTATGACTGTCATAGATTTACGGTGTACAATCAGAGTGTTTGGTTGCAGGAAACCAGCCTAGTTCATGTATCTATATCTCTACCTCTTTATATATCATAGGTCTTATAAATAGGTTTACATATCACTGTATTACTGTCATCCCGTTGTTCATCAATTTGCTCGAGCAGATGCCAGTAACATCTCCATTCGTTCCTATTACATGCTAGTGTAGCCCGATGGTGTATTTGGGGCTCTTTCAGGATCAGGGGAATAAGGACTGACATTGTTACTGTCTTTGGCATTTTGTGTATGACATGGGTAGCTTGTCAGTCTCTGCCATAGGTTTACATATATGAATATATAAATATATTTTATATATATATAGCACAGGTCCTGTAAAAGGTCAAATTGAAGAGCGAAATTAATTTTGTTTGAATTTTCATTCACTGACATAAAATTCAAAAATGTTCTTCATTACAGTAGAAATATCATAATTGTAATCAATATCTTAATTTAGTAGATAGCAAAAGAAACAATTGCAGTTTTGATTTTCTCCATTTATAAAAAATAATATGTTTTTTAGACATAATTGTTATCACCTCACTCTTCAGGCCTAACATGAAGATTGGGAGTGGTAATGAAATATCCAAGCGTCTAGTCATGAGTTAATCTTCTGGTAACCAGACCCAAACCAATAGCATATCAAAAGTCCCCTGATTAGCTAGCTTATATTATCCAAAGATACTCCTATTACCCAGAAAATTTAAGGCGTTATGTTCTTGGTGTGAAATGTTCCTATCAATCTGGAAACTATAAAGAAAATGTGAAATTCTGACAGAAAGTGGGGTCAAAGAATGAATAAAGCAAAAATTTATCATCACAATCCTTTTTTCAAGAATATTAAGAGGTCTGCCTTAGGAGTCAGGAGCAGTTTATCTTTTTTCTGTTAATCATCTGTCTATTGGTTTGCCCATCTGCCCATCCATCTATCTATTCATTGATAAAATTTATGCATTTTTGCATATAAGTGTATATTTCTTAACATTGTGATGTTACAATATTCAATATCAAAATGGCACAGAATGTATCAAGACAATTGCCATTAGGATTGTCATTAAAGACAAAAGCATTCAAGATATCAATGAAACTGTGACATCGGGACTTTTACTGTTTTTTATAAATAGGGAAAACCCAAACTGCAATCTGTTTCTCATGGTGATTCCATTAAAAAAAATTAAAAAAGAAAAAACCAAATACCTAATTTGAACAGGAGTTGAAAGAGCTTCCAAGTTGGCAAATTGGCAAACACATCCACATAATGTGAAGGTGGTACATTCTTCCAGAAGCCCTTCTACTCAGCTCCTTTCCAGACTTTTTTTTTTTAATCTTGGTACTAACCTGTGTCCTTACTAAGATACTGGTGACCGTGCTTCCTTCAGTTGTGTGAACTGTTCCCACAGATGATCAAATCCTTTGACAGAGATGATGGGAACTTCTAAGTTATAGCCAACTGGACAAAAGTTGTGAGTCCTAGGGATTTATTATTTGCAATTGGTTGCTGAAATGAAGGAAATTTCTGGACTGAACCTTTAACTTTCACTAACTCTGCATAGTGTCAAAATTGAATTGAATTAATTGGATTGAATTGTAGGACACTGGGATGCTTTCACAGAGAATTGTTTAGTGTGAGCAAAATCCATACATTAGATGACAGAAGTGTAACAAGTGAAGTTTTCTATGAAAGAAGTAACACTGTAGCACTTTCATCCCTTTGTTCATTGATTTGCTTGAGTTGGCACCAGTAACGTCTTCATTGTCTTCATTGTAAGACTTGTTACTATTTTTGGCATATGCGAATACGCCACAGGGAGCTTGCCAGGCTCTGCCTTGTGGGGGGTGGGATACTCTCAGTAGCTTGCCGGGCTCTCTGAGAGGGACAGAGGAATCAAACCCAGTTTGGACACAAACGGCCTACCTGCTCTGCTACCCCTTCAGTCCTATGAAAGAAGTAGAGAAAAATACATTGGAATGTTTTTTCTATAACTCAGTCATAATTCCAGACTTGGAAATTTTTTCTTCACTATGCTTTAACATTGGTTGACAGTACTTTACAAATTTGGGGGCAGTAGCAGCATAACTCCATGTTTTAAGCCTAAGCATCAGAATATTTATCAACAAAATTCTAGAGTCATTCCCATTGTTCAGAGAACCCTTTTGGCTTTTTCTCCCATCTCCTGCCCTCCTAGTAACTATCATTTACAGTGTCTAAGAATTGTCTTTGACGTGTATAGCTTGTTCATTGCTTTAAATTATTTCTATTCACTTTTGAGAAAAACTTTTCTTCGCCCTTTATTTTTCTATCTTATTTCATTTAGCATAAATACCTTCAAGCTCTATACACGTTTATAAAAAAGGCAAGATTTTACCCTTTTGAGCTGAGAGCTGTTTCATTGAGCATATATTTCCTATTCTTTCAGATAAATACTGAGGAGTGGTGTTACTGGGTCATATATATAATTTTTCTGTTTATTTTTTTATTTTTTATTTTTTTTTTTTGCTTTTTGGGTCACACCTGGCGATGCACAGGGGTTACTCCTGGCTTTGCACTCAGGAATTACCCCTGGCCGTGCTCAGGGGACCATATGGGATGCTGGGATTTGAACCCGGGTTGGCCGCGTGCAAGGCAAACGCCCTACCCGCTGTGCTATCGCTCCAGCCCCTTTTCTGTTTATTTTTAAGACAGTTTTTAATAGAAGCATTAGCAATTTATATCCCCATAAACACTGTAGAAGGTTTCTTTTCTTCCAATTTTACAAATATATTGTGAGGTACTGTCTCATTGTAGTTTTGATTTGCATTTCCCTAATTATAAGTGAAGCTGAACAATTTCTCATGCCTGTCAATCATTTTTATGTCTTCTTTGGAGAATATCTATTTAAGTATTCTGCTCATTTTTTATGGTATTGTTAATTTTTCTGATGTGGAGTTGAATGACTTGTTTTATATTTGTGGATATTAATCCCTTGAATGATGTAGGATGTAAAAATAACTTCCTTTTCTGTAGGTTCCCTCTCACTTTTGTGATAAAGTTTTTTCTTTCTGCTCTAAAAAGAATTTTTAGGTTGATAAGTTCTAATTTTAGTTTTCCTTTTGTTTCCTTTACTAAAGTACTTAAAGACATCTCTAGAATTTATGTTCATGACTATATCATCTAAGATATCTATGTGTTTTTGTGCTTTATGACTTCAGTTCTTTAATCCAAGGTCTAATTTTGAATTAATTTCTGTGTATGATATTAAAATATAATAATGCCTTTCTCCCTCCCCCTCCCTCTCTCCTCCCCTCCCTCCCTCCCTCTCTTTCTCCTTCCCTCCCTCTCTTTCTTCCTTCCTCCTTTCCATCCTTTCTCTTTCTTTCTATTTTCCCTTTCTTTCTTTCTTTCTTTCTTTCTTTCTTTCTTTCTTTCTTTCTTTCTTTCTTTCTTTCTTTCTTTCTTTCTTTCTTTCTATCTTTCTTTCTCTCTCCCTCTCTCTTTCCTTCTTTCTTTCTCTTTCTTTCTTTCTTTCTTTCTTTCTTTCTTTCTTTCTTTCTTTCTTTCTTTCTTTCTTTCTTTCTTTCTTTCTTTCTTCTTCCTTCCTTTCTTCCTTTCTTTCTTTCTTCCTTTCTTCCTTTCTTCCTTTCTCTCTTCCATTCTATCATTCTCTCTCCCCCGTCTCTTTTTTCTCTCTCTCATCCTCATTCTAAAACCAGTCAAAAATGCCAGCACAAAACATATATAGACCAATATATCTGATGAATATAGCTAAAAGTGATTAATCATGATGAAGTGGGATTCATTCCAGAAATGTGAGGTTATTTTAATATCACTGTATTACTGTATCACTGTCATCCCATTGTTCATCGATTTGCTACAGTAGGAGCCAGTAACATTTTCATTTGTCCCTGTCACATGCTAGTGTAGCCCAATGGCGTTTGCTCGCTCCAGGAACACGAAGAGTATGTCAGAGCCTGACAAGCTACCTGTGACAAAAACAGTAACAACAATATACAGAAATCAACGTAACATACCTTATAAAAAAGATACATATAAAATGATCATATACATAGACCTTGAGAAAACTGGGATGTCTATCCTAGTTACGATTTAAATTTTTATTAAGACACTATTCACAAAGTTATTCTTAGCGAAATTTCAGTTCTTCAATGTTCCAACACTAATCCCATCATTTGTGTCCATCAAATGAGAGAAATTAGAGCATGTAAAACTACCTCTCATATTATAATACCTTGAGCAAACTACAACTCAAGGGTTTCTATGGGACTATTACAACAGGGTTTTTTACATTTAAAGATATCGTATCTCTGTGACCAAAGGTATAGCACAGCAGGTATAGCACTTGCCTTGTTTGTGACTGACACGGGACCCTAAATGATCCCCTAAACACCACCAGGAGTGACCGCTGACCACAGAGCCAGGAGTAAGTTCTGTGTACTTCTGGGCTTTCACTTCCCCCCAAATACCAAATGTACCATTTATCTAGTATTTCTAGAATTCTAAGGAAACCAGTCATATACTGGTGAAATACTATGCCTTATATTTCTTTTGTATAATACAAATTTAGAATTCAATGTGATTTAACTATTTTCTATTGGGTATTTGTGATGAGTAAAGCACTTTGTACTATCTATGGATAGGGTCAGAGAGATGCTAGACAGAGTAAGAAGCTTGCTTGCATGAAGTCAACTGAGGTTCAATTTCTGTTGCTAAATATGGTTCCCTAAATACCTCCAGAAGTAACCCCTGAGCACAAAGCTAGGAGTAAGCACTAAGAACCATCAATTGTGGTTCAAAAATTAAACAAAAAACTCAATTGTCATAACATAAAATATATAGATTAAAACATTCCTCTGAATTCACATGCCTTCTTATCTTTGAGAAGATAAGTATGTACAAAAGATTGCTTTTTTATAGCTACTTTGTCTTTTTTGAAGGAATATACAGAGAAATATTAAATAAAACTACACAAGTAATTATTACCACTTCATGATATAATTAAAGATATTTAATTGAATTCATCTATTTAATAAAAACATTTTGGGTTCACACTTTGTCATAGTATAAAATTTTATCACAGCTGATTGATTCTGAATTTTTGAGTGATGTTCTTTCACAGGGATAGAAATGCAAAGATATAAAATAAAAAATATATATTCTTGTAGTCCTAATCAGACTTCTATTGAGAGAGAAGCTAGAGCTCTAAATGGCCACCAACTGTTATGAAGATCTTAAGAAAAGCAGTTATAAAATTTTGAGTGCCTCTGTAGTTAATGCCCATCAAGAAATATCTACTCAGCAACAGACCTGAGTATGCATCTCACAGGACTAAGGCAGCACAATTTAAAAGAGCAAGGAATTCAAAGAGGTAAAAAGTAAAGAAATGAACACTGGTATCCCTAATAATGTGAGAGGTAAATTTCATTTCAGGAAGAGGGGTGGATATGTAAATAAAATTTGGAAGCATGTCTGCATGTTCAGGTTAGTTGGTTACTACATGATCTCTTACTAAGTATCATGCATATTGCCAGGAGCTCTCAATATTGTTTCAAGAACTCAGTGTTGTTTTGTTTGCTTTAATAAATATGTACATTCTCTCTGGGCATCATGTGCTTCACCTTAATATTTTATATACAGATTTGATTCTAAAATGCGTATTACTGGGGCTGGAGCAATAGTACAGCGGGTAGGGCGTTTGCCTTGCATGAGGCCGACCCGGGTTCGATTCCCAGCATCCTATATGGTCCTCTGAGCACCGCCAGAGGTTATTCCTGAGTGCAGAGCCGAGTAACCCCTGTGCATTGCCAGGTGTGACCCATAAAGAAAAAAAATGTGTATTACTTTCCTAGTTTTCAGTTTATTCTACTCAGGTATATTGTCTCTGATATTTAATATTCTGGGCATATGAGTGTGTAGGGGGAGAGTATGTATGTTATTTTTGTAATCCATAATAGTACCATATGGCTAATAGAATGGTCTCTGAAGTTAATTGCTTAGTGTCCACAGGTATAAGATATAATTTATTGTAAGACACAAACCATAATCTTTCCCTTATTCTCAGATTTTGTTCTGCAGAGCCTTAACTTGTTAGAATTACTATCCAGCACAGGCTCATATTGAAATCACTACATCATGAGAAATTTGAAGACTGGGACAAAAGTACTCACAGTGAATGTGATATTTTTTTTCAATAAAGGTACATGGAGAATCATACACAGTTATCAAGATTGTGTTTCTCAATCCCTCTGTACTTTAGATGCATTTAAAAACTTTTAAAACTATTACTGAAAAGAAGAATGGTGAGAAGAAATGGAAGAGGAATAAAGGCAAAGAAAAAGTGAAGGAAGGTGAAGGGAAAAAAGGAAGGAAAAGAGAAAGAAAGAAATCAGCCCTAAGTGAAGTAATTCATTATAGCACTTGTTATCTAATTGAATTTTGCTTTTCACAGTCTCTCAAGTCAACATCCAAACTAGTTAAACAGGATTTTTTTTAAGTCAGCACTAGTGAGATAATCTGCATGATGTCATCCTATGTATCATCTCAAGTAATCCTTTTCTTTTGTGTATTAATATTGTATCATCCTCTAACTGATTGGAAAAAATCTCTATTTGAATAAAATTCTGCAGTACTTTGTTAGATAGGATGCTGATAATTGCTAGATTCATGAATCACTGAATTTAAATTAATTTTGCTAGAATTTTTTGTTGTTATGTCACACATTAAAGTAGAATTTAAGATCAGGAAATACTCTCAAATAATGCCTCAAGATTATTGTGTTTTAGGATATCTTTCTTTTCACTTAAAATCAGGAAATATCCATAGAGTAATGCTTCCTATATTTTAGGAAGCTTTTCCTTGAGCAATGGGTATGGTCAAACCCTAATAAGTTGCTGCCCAGTTATTATTTCTCACCAGCACCTTACTAAGCACTCAAATCAAACATAACTGCATCTGCCAAGGTTAAATTTCACTGCTGCTTAAAGGTCCAATTAATAAAGAGACTTGGTAATGGGTTGAGAAAGACAGTAGGTTCAATC
The DNA here is from genome assembly GCF_027595985.1 of Sorex araneus. Classification (NCBI taxonomy): domain Eukaryota; kingdom Metazoa; phylum Chordata; class Mammalia; order Eulipotyphla; family Soricidae; genus Sorex; species Sorex araneus. The sequence goes on from NC_073305.1 coordinate 105,220,014, forward strand.
TCTCAAAGTAACCTTCTTGTCTACAAAGTCACCAGAAGTAGTTTTTATAGAAGAGGAACTAGGAATTGGAAAGTGTAGGTTTCAGACTGGTAGGTCCAAGATTGACCAATAAATATCCTCCTGGACTGATCCACTGAGGTCCACTCCAAGACACTGCAGTTCTAAACAAAGGGTTCTTACAGCAAGATAAGGGAGACATTGTCAATTATTCCCACTCAGAAGAGTTTGCTGCTTTTAAAATTTAAATTGAATAGCTAACATCTTTTAGATCAGTTTTATAACCAATAATGAATTAGCTTTCTCTTCCTGTATCTTCCCTTCAAGCCAAGTGAGATACATTTCCTCACTTGTAAATAAGTGCTTTGAACTAAGAGGCTCATGTTCCCAGCTCTGAAACTATAACCTGATGGGCAATTCTCAGTTCCTTACTAAGGCTTTACAATTCTCTAGAACTTAAATCTCTAGAACCTAATTCTCTAAAAACTTAATGCTTTCCAATTATCTAAAATCATTAAATTTTTATTGTGCTAATTACATTGTTCACATTTAAATTCAAGCCAATAAAGCAAATTGAGTATTGCTGAAAATGCAGGGAAGTGAAATTTGCCAACCCAAAATATTTCTCCTTGGCAAATGGTTATTTTAGGTTGATTATACTTTATTAGTTTTGGAAGCTGCTTTATTTTCCATCAGCCTTATTTCTGTTTCCAGTTTAAAAGTCTGTGAAAGAATAGCTTTAGATTATCAGTGGTAGTCCTTACCCATTCAGGACACTGAGCAGTGAACGAGTAAGACCAGCCTTCTGTGGCATGCTGAGTGCTCCAGTCTTAGTAAAACAGGCAAGAGATAGGGATTCCATAGTAATGTGTGCTAGGAAAAACTTTGTCTTGAATCTAAACCAGCCCAAAGACATAAAGCCATCTGAAATTAAAAAAGACCCATTTTAGGAGCTCTGAAAACCATTGAGATGCAAAATTCCCAGACCTGGTACGGCTCTGAGCAGAAATAGCACCCTTAGGGAGAGGCACTTAGAAGGCACAAACTTTGGAACTCTAGAAGGATCACCAGGTCAATGCTTGCCCCCAGGAAAAGCCCCATTACCTCCTACTTGTTTAAAGAAATTGTAGTGAAAGAAGTTATGGAAAATAATCACCTTAACCTTCCCCCCAAAGTCACTCTGGGCTTTTCCTTTCTGGAGGAACCCATGTTCTCTCTTGAGCCAGTATTTCCCTTTCTATCCCTTTATTTTCTGAAAAAAACTTGTCTTATTTCACTATTCAGATCTTTTTTCCACAGATTTTTTTTTTCCTGTGAGAGACGGTGACAGACTCAGAAAAAACTGGGTAAGATTTACACTGACTTCCCTTTCCTTCAAAGAGCAGCCTGAGCTGCTCCATCCTGATCTCCATCCTAAGTTCCCCAGCTCTAAGAGAAACCAGTTGGTAGGGAATATCTCCTACCCCCATGCCAGGCAGAGTAAGTAGAAACTAGGCATGAATTGATGATTACCTTGTGAGACTGATTAAATGTAAGGTCTATATCACAAGGTGCTCATTGAAGTCTCCATCAGTGCTAGATTTTCCCAGGTATTTCCCAGGGTAAATGAGGAGGTAGACGACTCTTCTCCTAGGTGACACCCCTTTTCCCCACTTTGCAAAAGACACTGGGGGAGCCCTCCTCCTTCTGATAGGAATCACATCTTTGAAGTTAGGTGAACTGCTGAATAGTCAGAGGCCACTGTGCCTTTCCAGGCTGAGTATCCATGAACTCAGGCTCTGGTCATGTCCATCTGCCCTGAAATTCCTCTTTGATGGCAGCCTTTGTAATGGTAGTCTGCTCTTCCTTTCCAATCTCTTCAAGACCCTGTATAGGTAGAGTTTAGGTGTGACCTCCCAAGGATATTCATGAGACATGGTGCCTCACAAATGCAAACCTTCCCAAACCAGCATTCACCTTGACCCACACTGAGTGAGATCCATTGTTGCAAGTGGTGGTACTGTCCATGGAGCACAGAGGAAACGTGTGTTACACAGAGCAGAGGAGACAAGTCAACAGAAGATGCCTCTGTGAGAGGATGGTGGTCATCTCAGGATCAGGAACCATCAGAAGTTTGGTTCCCTAAAAACTGTCAGGATCTGGGGAGTGAAAATTCCATGTGTGAAGTGGTCAGCAGTTAGGGGTTCCTCTGGGGTCAGCAGCTTTAGCACAATCCACTGCCCAGTGATGGCCACAATCCACTGCATGATATCACACTGGCATCTGCGGGGTTTTCACAGGCAAAAATGGCCCCAGCTTCCAGCAGTTTTGACTCTCTCAGGTACTCTTCAAGTCTATAGCATAAATGCCATTTTTTTTGTAGTTTCATGTGGAAACCAAGATTAGTGCCACTTAGATCATGAGTGACAGCTTCAAAAAACTGAAGCACATTCTCTTTCCTTAGGATGTCAAGACATGGCATACATTTTCCTTTTAGTTAGAATAAAATCCACAACAATATGATATGGACCTGGGATTATTGTTTTTACCTTTGACCCTCCCATTTTAGATATTCTTTTAATTTTATTTTCTATTGAGTCCATAGCACAGCGGGTAGGGTGTTTGCCTTGCATGCGGCCGAACCGGGTTCGATTCCTCTGTCCCTCTCGGAGACCCAGGCAAGCTACCGAGAGTATCTGCCTGCAGGGCAGAGCCTGGCAAGCTACCCGTGGCATATTCTATATGCCAAAAACAGTGACAACAAGTCTCACAATGGAGACCTTACTGGTGCTCGCTCAAGCAAATTGATGAATAACGGGACGATAGTGCTACAATGCTACATTGAGTCCCAATGAATTATAAAGTGATTCATGGTTTTGCTTCAAGCATAGAGTGTTCCAACACCAATCCCTTCACCAGCATCCATGTCCTTCTAACAGTTTCCCTCCCATCCCCTTTCCTGCCCTTCTGGCAAAAGGGTTTTTATTTTCCCCAGGTAAGATTAATTTGGCTGTGTTTTGTTTTGGGGGGCCATACCTGGCAATATTCAGGAGTTACTCCTGGTGCTGTACTCAGGAACTACTCTAGCAGCAATGAGGAGATCATATGATTCAGGGGATAAAACCTGAGTTGGCTGCATGCAAGGCAAGAGCTCTGCCCACTGTATTATCTCTCTGGCCCCAAGGCATAATTATTTTTAATAAACAACGTACATAGGAAACACTCCGAAAGTCCAAAATAAAGCTATCATGTTGTTGGAGCAATTTACATTTACATGAGAAATCTACCTGTAAGGGTGTTTTCCTTTCTGTTCTAGAAACTGGAGAGGGTACTACTCTAAAAAGTTTTAGAAGAAGGACAAAACTTATTTCTGCATTAGCAAACATATTCTTAGTTACTCTGACTTTCCAAGTAATCACACAGACTAGTTTTCATTTTTCTTCAAAATCATTTGTCTTTAATGGAAGATAATATTTAAGAGCATGGGCCCTTTTGAGAATGATTCAGGTTTCCCAGGACTTGAGTATAGAAGTTTTATACGGTGTTAAAGTTTTGTTTGGTTTCCTCCTGTGATGTATCTTTAAATATAAAAGTTTCCTCAGTCAAGAACTAGAAGTTTAGAGATATGCCTTCTTCACATATATTGCTGTAAGAGCAGAGAATGAGACAAGGTGAAGCAAGCTCAAATGGAAGGTCACAATGCGTCGCCATAGTCAGACCTCCAGACATCACTCCCTTCCCTATGTCCATTGAAAAAGCAACAAACTTTCCATAGGCTCACTGAGTAGAAAGAAAGTAGCACTGTAGCATGTCTTGCCATTGTTCATCAATTTGCCTGAGCAGGCACCAGTAATGTCTCTATTGTGAGACTTGTTACTATTTTTGGTGTGTCAAATATGCCACCGGTACCTTGCCAGGCTCTGATGTGTGGGCAGGATACTCTTGGTAGTTGCTGGGCTCTCCAAGAGGGACGAAGGAATCGAACGCGGGTAAGCCGTGTGCAAGGCAAATGCCCTACCCAATGTGCTATCACTCCAGTCCACAAATAAAGTAGCCTTTCTAAATGTTTAACTCTAGTTTCTGCTTCCTAGGACATTTCTGATTTCACTAGACAAACTGTTTCTTGGAAGAATACTAATTTCAGAGCCCTTCGCAGTTAGAAGAATATAGCAATGTCTCATAGGAATGTAAACCCAGGATTTGTATTTGATGCTCAACAGGTTGCACTATCTAAGGGTAGGCTGAATGCAAAAAGAATGGATAAACTGTCAGTTCTCAGCCTGATCATTGTATGGAAGCTCTTGCCATAGTCCCTAGCTCTTATTTTCTCTCTGATCACAGAAGACCCAAGGGCTTTATCTCTACATTAGAGCTTGCATTATACCTTGAATCCTTATCTAATGGTATACGAAGAGTAGTTCTCTACCATGTTTACTTTTCAAGCACCTGCTTCTGGGATAGCCATCAAAGTAAGAATCAATAGCTTTTATGTCCTGTGTTTACTCTTTCCTAGATAAAGTGCTTCTTTACTACTAGAGCATTTTCTCATTGTCTCTCCAGTTAACACAAGGGATATAAAAATGCATTTGCAGTTTCTTTGAGCTGACTGTCAGTCTGCCTTTTTTATTATTTTTCCCCAAAGAAGTAAATTTTTAAAGGAAAAGAAGCAACAATTCTATGCATATTATTGAATTGTAACTGACACTAATCATCTCCTGGAATATTAAACAATCCTAAAGAAATTTTTGAAGGTGACATACTGGTTTTTGTGTGTTATTGTGTATTCTAATTATTCACTTTTTAATAGAAGGAACATTGATTTATTGGTATTATATAGGTTTCATGTATATAGCCTTATAAATCAGTATCTCTTTATACTGCAGTATTCCAGAACCAAAATCAGTTTTCTATTTTCTTATTTTTTGGAGGTAGGGTGCTCAAGTCTTACTTCTGGCTCTGTGCTCAGGTATTATTCTTGGTGATAATCAGGGTCCATATTTTGTGCTGGGGATTGAACCTAGGTGAATTGTTTGCAAAGCAAACTCTCTATATGTTGTACTATACAGCCCCAATATTTCATTTTTGTGTAAGTCATCACCGAGATTATATATTGGAATATCACCGAGATTATTATATATTGGAATGAAGATTTCACCACAGTGACTTTTTGTTGTTTAAAATCTTTTCTAAAAAGCTTTATTATTTTCTGCAGCTGTATCTCTTAATTTGCTAAATTTTTATTAAGACAATGATTTGCAAAGTTGTTTATAATAGAGTTAATTCAGGCATAAGATGATCAAACATCAATTCCACAACCAATGTTCTTTTTTTTCCACCAGTGTTCCAAGGTTTCCTCCCATGATCCAGCCTGCCCCCAGCAGGTATATAATCATTTTAAAATTTTTTTGCATTGGTGGCATTGGTGGTGTCAATGTCCTTGTCAACACAAACTTTGCCATGAGCATTGATTCATTTGAATGCCTAACAACCAGAATCGGACACTTACATTTGAATAGATGTGGCTCATTGCCAGCAGTTTCTATCTTTGTGATCTACGCACCAACATCCCACTATGATGAAGAAGAAATTGAGAGTCTACATCGAGCTGGAAAAGTTCTATAAAGAAGACCACACTTTTTACAAGGTCATTGTCAGTGATTTTAACGCCAAGATAGGACCTAGAAGATCACCCAAAAAACTCCACATCAGGACCCACAGCCTAGAATGGAACAATCAGAGCAAAAGACTGTCTGAGTTCATCATGTTGACCAAGATCATCCATGGTAACTCACAGTTCCAGAAGGTCAAATCTAAATGCTGGACATGGAAGTTTCCCAGTGGACAGTTCCACAATGAAATTGACCACATCATATTCAATCAAAGGTTTTGCCTGACCAATGTCGCTGTTGTCCCAAAATTCCAAACAGGATCAGACCACTGTCTCCTTTGTGCAAAATTCTACTTCACAGAGTGGGGGAAAAAAGTCTGCAAAATTTAAGTCTAAGAAGAAAACTCCCAGAATGACCACCAACTGGGAGCTCTTTGGCACTATTGCAGCAACGTGGGAAGATGCTGTCCTTGACAACATCGACGAGGAATATGATTGACTGGTTCAGCACCTCCATGTCTGTGCGAAGAATGCCAAGAGTGAGAAAGCCACAAACAGACGCCTGTCTTTGGAAACTCTCGGGCTCATTTGCCAATGCGGTCTGGCGCAAGCCTCAGGTAATCACAGGCTAATGTCCGAGCTTGAAGATCTGTGCAGAGAAGTGATAAAGGAAGACCTCAGAGAGAGAAGAGCAGCAGTGTTGGCTGATGTGGCAGAAGCCGGGAAAAGCAACACCCTCCTGTCCTTCACCAACTATAAGACGAAGATGCCTGCCCTCTAACATCCTGATAGATCTATCACGTCTTCCAGAAGGGCAATGGAAAAGGTTATCCACGACTTCTACTCGAATCTCTTTGATAGCCACGTCCACCTGCCCACATACTAAATTCCACAGGATGGATATGTCATTCCCAGTGTTCTCCCTTCCAAAATCTGACATGCCATATCGTCAGGAAAGATGTATACGCACCCAGTCCAGACAAGTTCTGACCCAAACTCCTGAAGAATCTGCTGCCAGTACTCGTCAATACACTGGCTCGGTTCTTCACACATTACCTGTCTGAATGCAAGGTTCCATCCCAATTTAAAGGTTACATCCCAGCAGGACTGTTCTGTTGCACCAGAAGGGAGACATTCACGACATCGGAAACTATCGCCCGATCTGCATGTTGTCTGTCATCTACAAGTTATTCACTGGAGTCATCCTGAATAGGATTGTCAGAACACTTGATAAAGGACAACCATGAAAGCAAGCTGGGTTTCGAAGAGGATTCAGCACAACCTACCATCTCCACACAGTGACCAAGCTCAGTGAGGTTTCACGAGAGTTCAAGATGCTGCCCTGTCTAATGTTTATTGAGCTATAGAAGGCCTTTGATTCTGTTGAGACTAAAGCGGTCATTGAACCCTGGCCAAATGGGGTGTTCAAACTCAATACACCAGGATCACCTGTGAGCTGTATAATGAATTTACCACCAGGATTTCACCATTCTACAAAGAAGTGCTCATCGGCCTAAAGAGAGAGGTTCAGCGGGGTGACACCATTTCACTGAAACTCTTCAGTGCCACCCTTGAGAACATTATGCAATGACTGGAATCGTAAGGAATGGGAATAAAGATAGACGGTCAGTCGGCAACTACACCACCTACACTTTGCTGATGACATCGTTCTCATAACACCAAATATCAGCCAAGCAGCACAAATGCTAATTGACTTCGACCATGAGTGTGGAAAGGTCAGACTGCATCTGAATGTTACCAAAACAATATTCATGAGAAATGGACTAGTTCCTGATGTTCCATTTGCCCTCAAAGAAATGAACATCTCTGAATGCAGCAGATATTGTCCTTTAGAGGTTTTGCTTGATTTTGAGTTCTTCAAAGCTAAAACACACTTGTTGTCCATTTTAGACTACTTAATGCCCAAAGACTTCCATTTCAATACAATTAGCTTGGCCAATTTACATGGGATCTTTATAACTGAAGCTGAAAGTATCCTGTAATTTCATTTTTTTTAAGGAGAATTCCATGAATGACCTTACTTATATGACTAGATATTGGTACAGTATGAAAAAAATTGCATCAGAAGATACTATCCTGTACTTCTATGACTTGTTCTTCTCATGTATTTCTCTAGTGTTTACAGATCCAGCTCTATAGCCAGAATACATACATGGATTTTACCACACTTTTAAAAATAATTTATTTTACTAATATAGCGTATTTGGACTGGAGTGATAACACAGTGGTTAAGGTGTTTGCCTTGCATGCCGCTGACCCAGGTTTGATTCCTCTGCCCCTCTCTCGAAGAACCTGGCAAGCTACCCAGAGTATCTAACCCACATGGCAGAGCCTGGCAAGCTACCTGTGACATATTTGATATGCCAGAAACGGTAACAAGTCTCACAATGGAGACATTACTGGTGCCCACTTCAGCAAATCAATGAGCAATGGGATGACAGTGATGGTAATACAGTGAATGTAACATATTTACAAAGTTATTCATAGTTAGATTTTAGAGATTCAATTTTCCAGCACTGATTATCCTGTCACCAACATTAACTTTTATTCATCAGTTTTCCCAGGTTTCCTCTCCAACTCCCCCACCCCAAGCCTGATATATTGATAGGTGTCTTTTTGAGTTTGTCATTAGGAATAAATAAGAAATATCCAAACCATAGATCTAGCAATACTGGAATTGTGGACTCACATATGTATTTTTTTACCTGTCAATGTCATGTATAATCCTGAATAAATTGGTGAAACTATGTGTAGTGAAAATACATTTAGGACATTTAAATATTATTGAGATTTTATCAAATATTATTTGAAGTAAATTAAAGCAATTATACTTTTACCAGTTATTGGTGAGTGAACTTTTCTTTTTTTATTGAATCACTGTGAGATAGTTACAGGCTTTCATGTTTGGGTTACAATCACACAATGATCAAACACCCATCCCTCCACCAGTGCATATTCCCCACCACCAATATCCCCAGTATACTCCCCCTTTCCCACCCTCCCCTTGCCTCCATGGCAGACAATATTCCCAATACTCTTTCTCTAATTTTGGGCATTATAGCTTGTAAAACAGACAATGTTCCAGCACTGATTATCCTGCCACCAACATTAACTTTTTTGTTTGTTTGTTCCATTATCTGTTTTCAGCATGCATCTCCCATCTCGACTGATTCCTCTACCCATCATTTTCTTAGTGATCCCTTCTCTATTTTATCTGCCTTCTTCCTGGTGAGTGAACTTTTCAGAGTTATACTGATATAATTTAGATGTAAAATTTCTGAATTATTTCATAGTGTTGGTCATTGCCAACCAATATATGTGTGTATGTGTAGAATCATTTTTTGTTGTTGTTGAAGGGAGAGGAGAAGGGAATGGGAAGAAGTGGTAATGGAAGAGAAAGAAAGGGGGGAGAAACAGAGAGAAAAGAAAAATTAAGTTTTGTAGAATTTGTTTTTATTTAGCCTAAAAATATCCATTTAAAATCCTGCCTCAATCTATGTGCTTTAGTTTAGTCAGTGTATCTGAAACTCTTAGACTGGGATTGTATTACACTCCTTGAACTCTCCTAAATTTTCAAATGGACTCTAGTCTTAAAGTGCTAAATCTAGACCCTAATAGAAACAATAAAAACTCTCAACAGAGAATTCTATATAATTCATTGCTTCTATTTGACAGTTTTTTCCTCCACTAATATCTTACTTGTAATTTAAAAAAAAATTGTCTAGAATACTTATATACCCCAAACATATAGCTATCTTAATCATCTATAATGCCATTTGATACAACAGTAATAATAATAGAAAAAAAAAGCACTTACATAAAAGGTGTTAAGCTTCACAGGGCACTATGGAAATACTGTCACTGTCACTGTTATCCCGTTGCTCATCGATTTGAGTGGCACCAGTAACTTCTCTCATTGTAAGACTTACTGTTACTGTTTTTGGCATATCCAATACTCCACGAGTAGCTTGCCAGGCTCTGCCATGCGGGCTCAATACTCTTGGTAGTTTGCTGGGCTCTCTGAGAGGGGCGGAGGAATCGAACACGGGTCGGCTGCATGAAAGGCGAATGCCCTACCACTGATCTATCACTCCAGCCCATGGAAATACTAGAAAAGAAAAATACATACAGGAATTGAGGTCTGGTGGTTAATGTGGTTGCTTAGCTAGTAACTAACCTTAGTTCTATTCCCAGCACCACATATTGTCCCCTCCACCCCACCAGAAGTGACCGCTGATCACAACCAGGGATGGCTCAAATCACTCTCACCCTCCACCACCCTCCAAAAACAAACAAACAAAAAATATATACTTTTAAATAACATAGAATCTAGTTGTCAAGAAAAAGAATAAAATAATTTAAGAGGGTAAATTTTCATGATTAATAGTCTTTAATCTTATAAGAACTGGACTGATTTAGGCTCCATTTTGAAATTTGCTTACAAAATTGTGAGTTCAAAAAGTGTGGGGGTCTGTAACATATGCGTTTTGTGGCCAAAAATAGGCTCCCCATCCTCCAGAGGCCTTCCAGGCAGAGGAACAAAGAGATGGGGAGACCACAGACTGATTGTCAAAATAGCCAGTCTAATGCACAGCTGCTAGCATACTTATAGTATATCGTATAGGACTGCACATAAGTGTGATTGATAATTTACAGGGGAAAAGCATTTTGGTGGGGCCATTTCTCTTTGGGTGGTGGTGGGGGATTAACTCTAGGAGATGCTCTGTCTCCCAGGGTCATCTATATTGCTTTTGTCTTTCCCTAAATTGAATGTGTTAAACAATTAAGTTTGCTTCTTAATAATACTTGTAGTTATTTAGATAAATACAGTAAGAGATATCGGTTCCAAAATTTAGTTTCTGGGCTCTGAGAACAAGCAAGGCTTTTATTGTAAATTCCAGCCTAATACCTCAGGCTGGTTCAGCTTGTCCTTCCCTATGATGGTCCTGTCTCTTAAGTCATAAGAGCTTGCATCAAGACCATGCATTTATACCTTCTAGACTGTCCCATTTAAATACCAGGGTAGATATAATGCTCTCCCTGGGTCCATCCCTTTCCCACAATAGGACCTCTCTTTTGGGATATTAGAAACTATGGTAACAGAAGCCTGAATCAAATAATTATAATGGATGCACTATAGATATATTTCAAAGTCAATCACTCCCAAATACTAGGAGCACAGCATTAATGGTCTTCCTGTTTTTAAGCAAAGAGCATTGCTCTATGGTAAAATATGAAAAGGCTATAGGGTAAATATAAAAACAAGTAATTCACTATAAACACAAAGATCAGAGTTACTAGAACGTTTGACTTATAAATAACCAGCTTTGACTCAGGGAATTTTGACAATGAAAGGACAATGAAAGGTAAAGCACAAAAAAAACTTAAAGATAAACTCAGGGGGGCTAAAACAATAGCATAGCAGGTAGGGTGTTTGCCTTGCACACAGCTGACCTGGGTTTGATTCCCAGCATCTCATATGGTCCCCCAAGTACCACCAAGAGTAATTCCTGAATGAAGAACCAGGAAAAAACCCCTGAGCATTACTGGGTGTGACCCCAAAAGAAAATAAATAAATAAATAAATAAATAAATAAGGAAAACTCAGGGAATTAGGAATGCTAGCAAGGAGGAGCTCCGGAACCCAGCCACAGCCATGCTCAAGGTAACTCTCCACACGCTTGGGTGAGCCTCAATGTATGAGGAAACCAGCAAAGGAACCCAGGTATGCGGGATCCAGGGCTGAGATCTCCAAACCTGCCTGGATAGGGATTGAGCCTCTTTCACCCAGATGCCCCATTTTCCAGTAGCTAGGTGGTCACACCCACAAACTGCACCCCCCCCCCCCGGTGCTGTGTAATCCCATCAACTGCCAACATCCAGAGACTATAAAACTAAGCTCCCAGAACACATCTTATAGCCTAGTTCTCCCTCTCGGAAAACCTGGCAACTACCGAGAGTTTCCTCCCTGCATGGGAGAGCCTGGAAAGCTCCCCGTGGCGTATTCATATGCCAAAGCCAGTAAAGATGATGGGTTTCATTCTCCTGACCCTGAAGAGCCTCTAAGCAGCACTGTTGGGAAGGATGAGAAAAGAGAGGCTGCTAAAATCTCAGGGCTAGGATGAGTGGAGACGTTACTGGGCCCGGTCAAGCAAATGGAGGATCAACAGGATAGCAGTGATACAGTGAAAGCAAGGAGGAAAAGAGGCAGTTCACTGATAAAGCCTAAAACACTTAGGGTTCATATCCAACACAAAATCATGAGGGCAGGGAAAAAGATAAAAGATCAAATCACAGAATGACTCTGAAATCCCACTCATGACAGCATTTTTTCTTATTTTATTTGGCTAAATTAAGAGAAAGATGGGCTATAGAGATAATACGGCAGACAGGACACTTGTCTTGCATGTGGCAGACCTGGGTTTGATCTTCTGCTCCTTATATGGTTCTCTGAGCACTACTAGGAGAGGTCCTGAGCACAGAGCCAAGAGTAAGCACTTAGCACAGTAGTTGTGGATGAACCCTCTCTCCAATTAGTTAATTGAGAGAGAGTGAAAGGGAGAGGGAGAGAGAGAGCTGTCTATACCTGTTACATAGCATGTAGGAGAAAGATATTAAAATGTAAAAATTAAAAAATAGACTGTGTGAAGCATGAAATAAAGACAGGAAACTCTATAACCAAGTAAGACATCTGTCAGATGCCAAAGCTCCAATTGTTTGTTGCCTCTTTTAGGAGAAGAAAGATCTGTGAGGTCACTAGGGATTTCATTGCTTCAGCACTGAAATAAAGTGTCACTGTCACTCAATTGCAAAGGTTCTGGGACTTGTAGATTTTCCTAAGTTTAGGAGTGGAGGATTGGATGTCAGTTTTCATGATCATACTTTGTGTGCAAATATCATCGACCTAACCAGTAGTTTGATAACAAGAGACAGTATCCTGGGTGAAACAGAATATATTTTGCTCATTCTTAGAAAAGCTCTGCATTTAGGTTAAGGCACAATTAGAATAAAATTTCATTATCTACTTACTTCAGACTACTCTCTGTGTTTTAGTTTTCCTACCAATTAAAGAAGATTTAAAATCAATTCTTTTTCAAATATACTATATTGTGGTGTGATGTCATATCTACCATCATATTGCCATGATTATGTACGTCTATAATTATTTTAAAATAGCTAGCTCATTTTCACAGGCAGAACTCTCAGATCTAAGCAAGACATATTGATTTAAAGACTAGCCACAATAGGAGATTGTGTGTGTGGATAGCACAGAGCCAGCAAAAATGAGGATAAGTTTCCACTATTCTTTTTTTTGGGTCACATCCAGTGATGCTCAGAGGTTACTCCTGGCTTTGCACTCAGGAATTACTCCTGGCGGTGCTTGGGGGACCATATGGGATGCCGGGGATCGAACCTGGGTTGGCCGCGTGCAAGACGAATGCCCTACCCGCTGTGCTATCGCTCTGGCCCCAAGTATTCATTATTCTTTGGGAAAATATCTAAAACCAATAGACTACACTTAAAGAATTTTAGCATGTAAATGGATTTTAAATAGTATCCAGACCAGCTTTTCAGGTTAGTGGAGTGAACGGGAGCCATCCCATCTGCACCTGCACCTCCCCCCACCCTGCGCCGTCTTCCTTGGACCCTGGCTCCACCCTTTCTGAGCAAGCCCACCTAGACCCGCATCACCTTCAGCGCTGGCCCAATGGTCTGCTCCCTTTTCAGCCAGAGGTAAACCTTTTCCATACTACCACAGCAATATGAAGAAACAGCGCAAATCCCCGCCACAAGGGGAGGACGAAGAAAAGAGTCTTGATGCATCAGTAGACCTTACCTACAAACTGGAGATCTCTGACAAAGAATTCAGAGGTGAAATCCTCAAGATGTTCAATCAACTCCATCGAAAGTTTGACACGATATTTATTACATTAAAGGCGGACCTCACAGAAACGATACAACAGACAGCTGAGAAATTACAGGAAGAAATGAGAACAGAAAGAAAAAACCTACAGAAGGAAATGTCACAAATAAAGGATTCGGTAGATAAATTAAAAAACTCAGTGGGTGCCCTCAACAATAGAATGACTGCAGCAGAGGACAGAATCAGTGAGCTTGAAGATCAGCTCCAGGCACCCTATAGGCAACAACAATCAATGGGGAGAGACCTCAAAATAGCTCTAGGGAGAATTAGAGTCCTAGGGGATGAATTCAAGAGGAACAACATTAGAATCATTGGACTACCAGAAGGACAGGGAACCAACCCCAATGAAAAAGCCACAGTCAAAAAAATCATTGCTGAAAAGTTCCCAGAGCCGGACAATGCAGACATCCAGATTCAAGGAGCCAGAAAGGTATCAGCTAAAAGAGACCCTAACAGAAAAACTCCAAGACATATCATAGTTAGGATGATGGACGTAACAGATAGAGACACATTACTGAAAGCCGCAAGGTCGAAGAAGGAAATCACATACAATGGAGCACCCCTTAGGTTCACAGCAGACCTATCGGAGAAACCCTTCAAGCTCGAAGGCAGTGGTGGGATATAGTGAAAAAACTCAATGATATGAATGCCTCACCAAGAATACTTTATCCGGCCAAACTCTCATTCAAACTCGAAGGAATTATACACTATTTTGGGGATAAACAACAACTCAGGAACTTCATGGACTCTAAACCAAACCTAAAAGAAGGGCTAAAGGGGCTACTATAAGACAAGAAAAACCCCTACAAGCACAACAAACATTTACAGGATGATGGCACAAAACCCTATGACAATAATCTCTCTCAATGTCAATGGTCTTAATTCACCAACTAAGAGACACAGACTGGCAAAATGGATTCAGAGACTCAACCCAACATTCTGCTGCCTGCAAGAAACACATCTGAATAGCCAGAACAATCACAGACTCAAAGTCAAAGGATGGAAAACAATTCTGCAAGCAAACAACTCCCTCAAAAAAGCTGGGGTTGCTTTACTAGTATCAGACAATATAGACTTCAGGTTGAAAAAGATTAGAAGGGATAGTGAAGGCCACTTTTTATTAATCAAGGGATATGTACAGCAGGAAGAAATCACACTCCTAAACGTGTATACACCCAATGAGGGGCCAGCTAAATACCTACAACAGCTGCTAACAGACCTTAAGAATGACATTGTGGGCAACACAATAGTAGTTGGAGACTTCAACACCGCCCTATCACCTCTGGACAGATCAAGAAGATTAAACTCACCAAGGGAATAATGACTTTGAAGGAAGAAATAGAAGAGAGAGGGCTAATAGATCTATACAGGGCTCTATATCCAAAAAAAAAGGGAATGCACATTCTTTTCCAGTGCACATGGAACATTTTCCAGAATAGACCATGCGTTGGGCCACACAACATACCTCAACAGAATCAACAAAATGGACATTGTACCAGCTATTTTTTCAGACCATGATGCACTGAAAATAGAAGTTAATCATGGACAGATGCAGAAAAATAAATCAAACTCCTGGAAATTAAATAGCTTGATGTTGAACAATGTGTGGGTCAGGAAGGAAATCAAGGAGGAAATCAAAAGGTACCTGGAAACAAATGAGAATGAAGACACGAACTACCAGAACCTGTGGGACGCAGCTAAAGCTGTTTTAAGGGGGAAATTTATAGCTCTGCAAGCATATCTCAGGAAGGAAGAAAGGGCCCGCATAAATAACTTGACTTCATAGCTCAAGACCTTAGAAAAAGACCAACAAAAGGAGCCCAAACCAGGCAGAAGGAAAGAGATAATAAAACTTAGAGCAGAAATTAATGACATGGAAACCCAAAAGACAATTCGAAAGATCAATGAAACCAAGAGCTTGTTCTTTGAGAAAATAAATAAGATTGATAAACCACTAGCAAGACTCACAAAGAAAGAGAGAGAGAGAACACTTATAAGTCGAATCAGAAATGAAGAGGGGGACATCGCAACAGAAACCAATGAAATTCAAAAGCTCATCAGAGACTACTTTGAAAATCTCTATGCCACAAAATAAGAGAACCTAGAAGAAATGGATAAATTCCTGGATTCCTATAACCTCCCAAGGCTGAACCAAGAAGACCTGGATTTCCTGAATAGTCCTATTAACATCAAGGAAATTGAAATGGTAATCAAAAGTCTTCCCAAAAACAAAAGCCCAGGCCCAGACGAATTCACTATCGAATTCTTCCAAACATTTAAAGAGGACCTACTGCCAGTTCTTCTCAAGCTTTTCCACGAAATTGAAGAAACAGAAACCCTCCCAAACAGTTTCTATGAGGCTCACATCTCCCTAATACCAAAAGCAAACAAGGACACCACAAAAAAAAACTACAGGCCAATATCCCTGATGAACACAGATGCAAAGATTCTCAACAAAATATTAGAAAACAGAATTCAACAACTCATCAAAAAGATCATACACCACGACCAAGTGGGATTCATCCTGGGGATACAAGGATGGTTTAACATTCGGAAATCAATCAACATAATCCATCATATCAACAAAAGAAAAGATAAAAATCAAATAATCATATCAGTAGATGCAGAGAAAGCATTTGACAAGATCCAGCACCCGTTTATGATGAAAACTCTCGCCCAAATGGGTATAGAAGGGACCTTCCTCAATATAGTCAAAGCTATCTACCACAAGCCTAGGGCAAGCATCATTCTCAATGGGGAAAAACTAAGACCCTTCCCTCTGAGAACAGGGACAAGATAAGGATGCCCACTCTCTCCTCTTCTCTCTCCTCTTCTGTTCAATATAGTACTGGAAGTACTTGCAATAGCAATTAGGCAAGAAAAAGATATTAAGGGCATTCAGGTAGGAAAGGAAGAAATCAAGCTCTCACTATTCGCTGATGATATGATATTATACTTAGAAAACCCTAAAACCTCTACCAAGAAACTCCTAGAAACAATAGACTCGTATAGTAAAGTTGCAGGCTATAAAATCAATACCCAAAAGTCCATGGCTTTCTTATATGCAAATAGTGAGAGAGAAAAAAGTGACACGATAAAAGCTATCCCGTTCACAATTGTGCCTCAAAAAATGAAATACCTCGGAATCAGCTTAACTAAGGAGGTAAAGGACTTGTATAATGAAAACTACAAAATGCTACTTCAGAAAATAAAAGAAGACACGAGGAAATGGAAAAATATCCCCTGCTCATGGATTGGAAGAATTAATATTGTCAAAATGGCAATTCTCCCCAAACATTGTACAAATTCAATACCATCCCTATAGGGATACCCTTGTCATTCTTCAAAGAAATGGAGCAAGTGCTCCTGAAATTCATATGGAACAATAAGCCCCCACGAATAGCTAAAACAATTCTTGGGAAAAAGAAAATGGGAGAAATCAACCTCCCCAACTTCCAACTCTACTACAAAGCGGTAGTCATTAAAACAGCTTGGTACTGGAACAAAGGCAGAGAGGCAGACCAATCGAACAGGGTTGAATACTCTGACACATCCCCCCAAATATATGACCATCTAATCTTTGATAAGGGAGCAAAAAAGGCAAAGTGGAGCAAGGAAAGCATGTTTAATAAACTGTGCTGGCAAAACTGGACAGCTACATGCAAAAAAAATGGGCTTAGACCTCCACCTATCACCATGTACAAAAGAAGATCAAAGTGGATTAAGGACCTCAACATCAGACCAGAATCCCTAAGGTACATTGAAGACAAGGTCGGCAAAACCCTCCACGACATTGAAGCCAAAGGTATCTTCAAAGCTGACACGCCACTGGCCAAGCAAGTGAAAACAAAGATAAATAAATGGGACTATCTCAAACTAAGAAACTGCTGCACCTCAAGAGAAACAGTGACCAAAGTACAAAGACAATCTACAGAATGGGAAAGGATATTTACGCAGTACCCATCCGATAAAGGGTTGATAACAAGGATATACAATGCACTGGTTGAACTCCACAAGAAGAAAACTGCCAACTCGATGAAAAAATGGGGTGATGAAATGAACAGAAGCTTTCCTAAAGAAGAAATCCTAATGGCTCAGAGGCACATGAGAAAAGGTTCCACATCACCAATCATCAGGGAGATGCAGAGAAACAACCATGAGATATCATCTCACACCACAGAGACTGGCCCACATCCCAAAAAACAAAAGCAACCGGTGTTGGCGTGGATGCGGGGAGAAAAGGGACTTCACTGCTGGTGGGAATGCCGACTGGTTCAGCCCTTTTGGAAAACAGTATGGACGATTCTCAAAAAATTAGAAATTGAGCTTCCATTTGACCAAGCAATACCCCTCCTAGGAATATATCCTGGAGAGGCAAAACGGTATAGTAGAGATGGCATATGTATTTCTATGTTCATTGCAGCACTGTTTACAATAGCCACAATCTGGAAAAAAACAGAGTGCCCCCAAACAGATGACTGGTTAAAGAAACTCTGGTACATCTACACAATGGAATACTATGTAGCTATCAGAAAACAGGAAGTCATGAAATTTGCATATAAATGGATCAACATGGAAAGTATCATGTTGAGTGAAATGAGTCAGAAAGAAAGAGACTGACATAGAAAGATTGCACTCATATGTGGAATATAATGTAACTGAGAAGTACAAGTTGGCAACGATGCAACTTCTGGCACATATCTCTCTGGACTTAGTTACTAAAATACTAAATTACAGAAACCCAAAACAGAGAGGCCGCTAAGTGTGGTCACTCGACCTCATACCTCTTCATCCTCAGCAATGGAAAACAAATTATCTAATTCTTCCTTTTCAGCAGGTCTGACTTTAGGGGAGAGACTCTCCAAACAATAATAGTGAGTTTTGTTGAAATATTGTATGCAATCAAAGTGAAAGTAAAGTGAAATTTATTAGTTACACGGGGGGAGGGGCGGGGGGGAGGCTAAGGGTGGGGAAGCAAGGGACGTGGGGGGTTAGGGGTGTGGGGGGGCGGGATGGAGCTATACTGGGATTCTTGGTGGTGGAATATGAGCACTGGTGAAGGGATGGGTATTTGAGCATTGTATAACTGAGATTTAAACCTGAAAACTTTGTAAGTTATCACAGGGTGACTCAAAAAAAAATTAAAAAATAAATAAATAAATAAATAAATAAATAAATAAAAATAAATAAACAGAATCTTTCCCCCCCAAAAAAAAGAAAAAGAAAAAAAGGATGGCTTCCACTGGCGCTCTGCACACCCAGGGCAGCAAGGGTCGGGGACAGGGCCAGAGGACTTGGGGAGGTAAGAAGGGAGGGAGAAGCTGGTTGTGCTTAGGGCCAGGGACAGACAGTGGGGGATAGGAAACCAGCAGAGTCCCAACCGGGCTCACTGTGCCCCACCCACAGAGGAGAAACAAGGACCCCTGGCATTTGGGGTGTCGGGGGCACGGATAGTTGAGCAGTGCGGAGAGAGCGGGGAAGAAAGGCAGACTGGAGAAGGGGGCTCGGCCTTGCTGCTCACGGTTCCCCACGCTGGCGGCCCGGCGGGGCTTCCCGCTCTGTGCCATGGGGAAGGGGAACGGGCGCGGCAGACGGGAGGCGAGCACACAGCCCCTGCTCTGTCCCCTCGCGTCCTCGCACGGGCGCGAACCCGCGGGGCACCTTGTTGAGGTCCACGTGCAGCAAGTCCGCCATGTCCTTCTCCTGCTCCCTGATCATGCGGGACAGCGCCTCCAGCGGCAGGGTGCGGAACTGCAGGGGGCGTGTGTTACCCGAGTTGAAGGTGACCTGGGTCCCCTGCACCACATCGCTGATGCTGGTCATGGAGCCTGGGGAGAGAGGGGGGCACCTGGGAGCCAGGGGCGCGGGCACGGGGACACATCCTCAGTGCTCTGGGCCACTCATCGCATCGAGAGAGGAAGGTCTGGGAGCTGTAGGAGCTCTAGGAAATGCGACTTTGTTTTGTTTCTCAGGTCTTGAACCGAGGCGTCCTTACTCCTCTGGCAGTCTCCATGCCCAAGGAGCAGATGACGATCAGGTTTGCAGAGAGGACCAGGAAGTGGCCCTGTCTGTCATCTGAAGAGGAATCACTGCGGTGTGTTTAAGCAAAGCCAGAAAGAGCCCCTCAGGGCCCACTCCTGGCAGTGCTCAGGGACCATGTGGGATGCCGAGTGCAAGGCAAACGCCCTACCCGCTATACTATGGCTCCGTAGCCAGCCTCTCCTTGTATCTCCTGAGTCCTAATAATGGATCCTCTTCCAAACAATTCCAGTCTGCTCATTCAAACTCAGAGAAAATATTAACCACTGAAAGTTTTCTGCAAGTACTAACTGGAACATGAAATTATTGTAGTGGGTATATGTGTATGTCTTTACATTCTTTGCACCAAGCTGTGCTACCAAGCAACTCCTCAATGTCAATTTTAGTTCAGGGCCTCATGTAGATGTGTGTGACATAAATGTTTGCTTTATATCCAATGAGTTAGGACAAAAGCAGGCATAAGAATCTAGTCATCTTTATCAAAGTATTCTCTTACCAAATAAATGATTTAGACTCCAGCATGCTCAATCACAAGACTCTGATAAGTGCTCCTACTGAAATAAATTCAGTCTAGCGTAATATTTCGTTCTTCTACCATCAAATTCCACAAGTCTGTTCCTCAGGATATTCTTTGGGTCTAGCTTACGGGATTGTCAAGGAAAGGTGGGAAGTGGCTCAGGGCACAGCAGGACCCCTGCTGCCCCACACTTCCCATTGTTGGGGTGTGGGGTTTGATGGGCATGGTATTGTGGTGTTGTGTGCATGGAAAGGATGATCTGCTGCATTGTACATCTGGTAACTGAATACACATGGTGACAATAAAGAGAGAATGAAGAGGGATATTTTGGTCAAGATGATCTTTGTTGGGCTACAAAGAAACTCAAGTGGCAGAAAACACAGTGAGCGCATGCAGGCCTGAGTGTGATCCCAGGAACGGCTGACCGTCAGACACCCTGTGTGTGGCCTCCAAGCCCTCACACCCAAGCACCTCTGGATATGAAGAGGACTTGGGTCCTGGTTTAGGGAGCAGCCATCCCTAGTCATCAAAATTCGAGAGCAAACTTTGGAAAATGGGAGAAAGTCTTTGTTTTGGAACTGGAGCTGATGTATTTGCTAAAGAAACTCACTCTCTCACTCACTCTCTCCTTCTGTGTGTGTGTGTGTGTGTGTGTGTGTGTGTGTGTGTGTGTGTGTGTATCTGGATAGAGTGTGACCTGAAAGTTTGAGTTTTAAGCATCAGTCAATTTGAGAAAAGAGAGCAACTGATATCCTCCAAGGCAAGGAGAAGCTTACTTACATTTATTTTCCATGTTAAATTTGAAAATACTAAGTAATGCTTTGGCCATTCAGTTGACAGCACTAGTGCTTGAAGGTGGACTGAAACCAAAATCTAAAATGGTCTTTGCCATTCACACACCTAAGTGTAGAACACCAAGTGAGACTTGGCTTCGTGTCAGCCAAAAAGCATTCCGGAGGAAACAAGAATGTGAAGTAACACACAGTTGGAGTGTCAAATCCAACATTTCTGGTGGAGAGAATCTCAACAGCCACGATCCAGAGACTCACTGTCCTTCTCTCTCCAAAGAGAGCATAAAACAGCTCGCCATAGCCGTGCTGCTGGAACCATGTGCCAGGCTGTATCATTCGCAGCACCTGGAGGGGGCAGGGGAGGCCCCTCCCTGCCCCAAGGGACCGAGCCCCAGCAGCCAAAAACCTCCAGAACTCAAACACCACCATGCTCACGGCTGCTCTCCCCACACTCGGGCCAAACCCCACCCACGAGTGAGCCTATCCCTGGACCTCACCATACCCCACACCACTCGTACTCAAGAGTCGCGCACCAGGGGGCTTAATGAAGAAGGCAAGCCATCTTAGAGGGAAATATATTTTTATGGATATCTAGAAAAGCACACAAGTCTCAACCCTTAACAACATAATTGTAATCTCTTTGAGAAGGGCTTAATGGCAGGCTCCTGGATGAACTACAACAATCTTCAACACTCTCCTCTAGGAAAGGTTTTTGGAGCATTTTCAGCGGTTTATTCATAACAAATAATACCAAATAAGTTATTCTGGTTCTGCTTTGGGGAGGGGTTGGGGTTAAGGATGGAAACATCCAAAATAAGGTGGTGCGGAGGTGTAATGGTGGTGGGATTGGTGTCCGAATATTCTATGTGATCAAGTATTGTGAAGTACTTCGAAAAAACTTAAAAAATATTTTGATATTGTTAAAACAAAATAAATTAGCTAGATTTGAAAAAAGAAATCTATGGTAGGATTTCAGATGAGAAATGAGTTGTCAAGAGCAAAGTCAAGGTTATTCCCAGAGAGTCAAGAGGACCCAGGGATGAGCAGGGTTCCAGGCAGAAAAAGCAGGACACTTCCTGGGGATAAAGCACATGGTGGGATGAAGGCGGGGGTGGGGGTTGGAAAATAGGAAGGCTTTCAGAGCAGAGGGACCCAGAGAAAGGGTCCAGGAAGGGTAGGCCAAGTGGGTAGGAAGGGCGGGGGAGGGTAAGGTGGACACACACGGCTTCGCACCCCTCTGGAACCCTATTGGACTCTTCCCCCTTTGTGATGCAGGCGGCCCTATATAAGGCAGAGCCGCGCGCTCACGCTCAGTTGCCATAGGCAGCTTGTGGTCAGGATGATCGAGTCCAGTATATGGTTTATGATCGTTCTGATGATCGTTCTGGTGACACCCCGGCATGAGTCTTTATTGCGCTTAGGCTCAAAGCTGACGAGTAGTGATCCCACGACCGTCTTCCTGGCGTTGCTTGAGGTGATCTTCTTTTTTGCCTTTTGCTTCGCAATACCGACTCTCATGGTCTTCTGTAAGAGAAAGATTGACCAAAAGGTAGGAGCCGGGGCCATTGCGTGAACAATTTGGTGGGTGGTGGTGATTTCTCTTTCTGCTCACACACTGAAACATGAATTTGTTTGGTTTAGAGAATCAGCAGATTCGGTCATCTAGGAGAGCGTAGGGCCTCAGTTGTCAAGGAGGACTGACTGGGTGGGAAAGGAGTTCACCGAAGAGAGAATTCCCTGAACTTCACAGACTATGTGGGTGGGGCGGCAGGTTCCCATCACAAAATCCCAACTAGTGCAGTCACACTAGAGTCTACTTCGACTGGAGGGGTTAAGGTCCCTTCAAACAGAAAGGTCCCACCACGACTTCCCTGGCTGGGCGGGAGACATCAAACCATCATCCACGTCAGCCCTTCAGGAGAGTGGAGTGGGGTTGGGGCCCCGCCCCAGGGAGCACATCCCTGCCTGCTGTCCCTGAAGGGGGGCCTGCTGTCAACACCGAGATCCTTGTGTCGTTCAGAGGAGAAAACTGGGAACGCAAAATCAAAACCCAAACCCAAACATTTCACGACATCTTAGGTGGACTCGAGGCAGAAACTCACCTCTCTGTCCCTGTGGGACTCTTACGGGTCGTGTGTGGACGTCAGAGCTTCTGAGAGGGGAGTGCAAAGCGGATCCCAAATGATCACCGATTCTTTCTCTCCTCAGAGGCAGAACAGAGCTACGAAAGGAAGGAGGGGCTCAATCCTGAGAGGTGAGTGCTGCCTTTGGCAGCTGAGCTCTCCCTGAGTGACCACTCCCTCCTTTCCTTGCAGTCCTGGGCCCATGGTCCCTCCGGGTGACCGGGTGACCGTGGCTTCCGCAGACCCTCCCTGGAAGCAGGTCCCTCAGAGGAGAAGCTGAGAAGGCTGCCACAGTTGAGACATTGTCCTCTCTTGCTCTGCCAGGCTTGGCAATGAAGCAGGGAGGGGTCAGACAACGGGCGCTTGCACTTCTCACTGTGAGAGACAGGGCTGGTGGGGATCAGAATCCCTGGGGAGGGAACTGCAGCCTTGGAGCCTCCAGGCAGACGATGGCTCTGAAAGGCTCTGAAGGAAGCAACAGGCCTCAGAGCGTCTTTGGCCCTTTGCTGCTCCTTGTTGGCTGCTGAGGGTCCCAGAGAAGAACATGCCCAGCTGCGCTCCATGGGCCCTGTGCCCGTGCCAGTGTGTGACCTTCACTCATAGAAGCTGCTCTCCCGGGTCCCTAGGTGCGAGGTACCACTACAGCTTGGCGGACCTGCAGCAAATACAAACTATCCGGGACTTGCAAAGGTATGTGTGCGCCACCCTTGGAGACCCGGTGTCACAGGGGGGCTTCAGGGCTGTCTGGGGAGGGGAGCCAGAGGAACAGGGGTGAGAGGAAGGCCTTGAGGGGGGTTTAGAGAGAGCTGGGAGCCATGGGAGTGAAACCAGGGTAGGGACTGGCTTCAGAGCCTCCCCCAGGTTACTGACTCCAGACCCTCCTCTGCCCGCTCCTGGCCCTCTCTTCCCTTCCCTGCCCTCAGCAACCCCTTGGATGCATACAAGAATGACCCGCGTCGGGACCACCTGCTGTGCATCAGCCCATCCTGCAGGGTCTGCAGGAAAAAGGCCATCCAGTGTCCTCCGGACCGTGCTGCTCCCTCCGGTTCTCCTCCACCGTCCACGTTCCCGACGACCCGTCCAGGCACTGTCGCCCCTGAGGCCCGTCCAGGCAAGCCAGCGTGTGCTCCCCTGCAGTGCACTGTCCCCTCTGCTCGCTCCGGGAGGCCAGCGGTGACCCCACATAGTGCTGGAGTGGACACGCTGAAGGAGCCCGGTGTCTCACAGGGACGGAGGCAGCAGGGCAGGGGCGGGAAGCCGGGCAAGTCCATGGCCATGGCTGCAGAGACCTCCCAGACCACGGCCCCTCCCTTGGGTGCCCTGCAAGGTCCTCGTCTGCCCTCTCCCTGCCACTCAGAGGCCAGGCCCATCAACTGCAAGCCGCATCTGAAGCCTCAGACCCTCAGCCCGTCTCCCCAAGTAGTGGACACCAAGCACACTCAGGCTGGCCCCCGCCGCCGCCGCCTTTTCCTAAACTTTCGTTGGAAGGTCAGGAAGCCCCGGTGCTTAGTCCAAAGGGGACAGGCGCCCAGAGGGCGCCCAGGCTGTCTCCTGAGAGCCCTGAGCTGCTGTGTGCCCTGCCTACGTGGAGAGAACGACTCGTGAAAAGGGGCTGACAGTGAATGCTTCCAAGGACAAGCCCCCTCCCTCCAGGGGAGCCACCCCTCCCCCTCCACCATCCTCATGGGGCGCCAGGGTACCCCCAGACACCGCCCGCTGACACCAGCTCCTCCCCACTCGAGGCATGAAGGCAGACCCTCAGCCCCACACTTCCCTGACTCTCACCATTAAATTCTTTGGAATCCCCAAGTGATGTCTGTCTGCTGTGTTGGAGCTTGAGCTGAGGGGCTGAGGGGGTTTGTTCAGCTCGAGCAAGGTGCCCCGGAACTTGTGGGAACAGGAGGAACCACGTGCCACGTGCCCAGGTGTTCGCTGAGAGCAGCTGCACGCCTTAGTGTTCCCGAGAATCAGAGCAGCCGACTCTCCCTCTCTGGAGGCTCGCTGGCCTTTCCAGGTTTGGGGCTCAGGTCCCTGAAAGAATCGAGGACCCAACGGCTCTCCTAAAAGCAACCGCGAGAAGGAGAGTCATCCTCGGTACTTAGAGACCAGTGATTAGGGGGTCCCACCCGGGTGAAGCCTAAATGCAAGGGGTGGGAACATCTGGCACCTTCCTGGGACCCTCACCTGGTTGGGGAAGGGACCATGATGTGTTTGGGGCGGGGACCCAGACCTGCTTTGGAGGGAACCTCACATGATTGGGGCAGGACCCTGACCTGGTTTGGAGGGACCCTGACCGGGTTTGGAGGGACCCTGACTTGGCTTGGAGGACCCTGACCTGGTTGGGGAGGGACCCTGACCTGTTGTGGAGGACTGACCTCTTCTGGATGACCCTGACCTGGAGGGACCCTGACCTGGGGAGACCTGGCCGGTTTCCGATTGCGGACCCTCACCTAGCTGGAGCAGAGCCAAGCATCAGCTGAGCTGCCACCTCGACACTGGCAATGTCCTTTCAACTTGACCCTGAGATCGCCCCACTGGAAATGCCCCTAGCAATTGGTTTCCTTCTCCACATCTGGTTCCCAGGTTTCTCGGGGGTTGGTTATTTTCAGGACAGAAGCATTTAGCTGAGCAGTAGGAGAGGTGACCGGGCAGCCGCCTCTCTTGGGGTGAGATCAGCTGGGAGAAAGGGCATGCTTCTAGGGGTGCATGGGGCAGTGAGAAAGCTGGGCAGGGGGAAAGAAGGGCCTTGTGGTGGGACAGAAGTTTCTAGAAACATGTAGAGTTTGGCCTGGAGCCTCAGCCTAGCAGTCTCTTATACAAGGACTTCATGGCTCCATGGTGAGATGCAACCTTCACTAACTTTCTTCTCTGGAAACATTTGGGATCAATCTATTAGCAAGTGTTCAATAACAAACTATCAAGTTATTGTATGCCTATGAGGGGGGCAAACTTAGGGGATTGTTGGGAAAATTGGGAAGGTGTGATGGTTGTGGGATTGGTGTTGGAATACTGGATGTGTAACAAATCATCCTGAACTACTTTGTAAACCACGGTGTTTATGCAAAGTGAAGGGGAGATTAAGATCAATGAAAATGATATTTATAAAGGAAAAGGTTTCTACCTGCTCCCTCGGGGATACTGGGGGGGATATTGATGTTGGACAATGTGCACCATGAAGAGGTGGGTGTTTGATCAATGTATGACCGAAACTCAAACATGAAAGATTTGTTTGTAACTATCTCATGGTGAATTAATTAAAAAACAAAAAAGACTTTGTAACTTTGTAACTTTTCACAATAAAAAATAAAAAAAAATAAAAAATAATAAAAAACAAAAAAGAGCTGTACTAACAGGTATTGAGGTGAACCTGACTTTATGATAAAAACCATTTATCTCATGTTTCAAAACCTTTGTGCTAGGCACTACCCACAGGCCTGAGAATCCACCATGGCCATCACAGGGGCTCCTGCCAGCGGACAGAAAAGGCAATTGAGAAAATTCAAAATGAGGGAAGTCTGAAGGAGAATCCTCAATACTGCATTTCCAGTCTCTCAACATTCCACTGACTGATGCTCGTGTCTGAGACCCTTAGAAGTGTGTGCCCAAATAGATTCCACAGGTTAGAAGATGATTACAGCGTTTCCTAGGCTCTTTTGTCAACAGGTGTCTTGAAAAGTATGTGTTGTCTCCCAATGTAGGTAGTACCTTCAAATGCCTTACATGCATGCCACCTGGGTTCAACAGTGGCACCAAAAAACGAATTGATGGGGATATGAGGAACAAAAAGGAATTGAGAATTTTAGGTTTGCTGGCTAGAGGTGGTTTCTTTTGATCGAGAAGAATATTCCATTTTGTGTGTGTGTGTGTGTGTGTGTGTGTGTGTGTGTGTGTGCCTTTAAAAAGCTAAACTTGAAGTGCCTGGTTCATTTGAGTGCTGTGGGCTAGACGTGATCCTTGGGTGCCTCTCCAAACTTGCTGCTGAGGTTGGTTCCTGGATCCTGGTGATGCTTGGTGGACCATGTGGTGATGGACTAGAACCTGGCACCTGTCAGAGCACATGCTCAGCCCACTGTGCTCTCTTCCTGTTCATCTTCAGATTTGGATATAAGTTTTCTTGGAATAACACAGATTTTCTTGTATTATTCTGAAGCTTCCGGAAATACAGCCAAAGCCACAGCCTGGGTCTTCTGTCTACTTCCGGAGGCTCAGTCACCAAGGACACCCCAAATGGAGCCACCAGCACCAGGGAATGCACATTGCCCCTGGCACTGCCCCCCCCACAGTGGGGCTCCAACTCGGAAAGGCTTTGGGGGCCATTCCCGCTGGTCAGGAGGGGCGATGGGGCCCTAAGCCAAGCTGAAGGGGCTGAGCCACGACAAAAACACAAACACACACATATTTGCACAGCAGGGTGGAAAACACCATTGGAATCTTTATTGGTTCTAGGTGGGGCGGGCGGCTGGTGTGGGATGGGGCGCCTGCGGGGTGGACCAGGAGAAGGAGGCACAGCTCTTGGGGAGACCTTGCCAGCTGAGGTGGCCAGAACATTTCAGTGGTGACTCTTGTGCAGGGAGGTCACAGATAGTGAAGCAACGGGTGCCCCCGAGCCTAGCCCCCACAGCCCTGCTCCCCCTTCTCACCTTGGCGGTGCTGGGTGGGTATCTGGCCCTAATGGCCTCGTCGTCCTTCAGGGGCCTCACCAGGCAGGAGCAGCGGTGGGAGAAGGTCTCGAAGCTCTTCTTGCCGTGGTAGGAGCCCACGCCACTGTTCCCTGGGGGGAGGAGCCCTCTCAGGCCCGTCCCCAGGCTCCAGGACTGGGGTTCAGCCCTGCCAACACCACTGGGCCTCTCCAAGCAGGCCTGGTGCCCCGGGGACCCTGTGCATTCCAGCACTCAAGGGACTTGTGTCTGGTGGGTGCGCCCACAGTGAGCGGGAACCCATGACCCCTGCTGAATTCACTGGGTGGGTGTGCCCTGACCTCGGTAGGGGGCTGTTGGGCGCTAGGTCCTGCCCCAAACTCACCCACACCCCCAAAGGGCAGAGAGTGCACAGCCATGTGGACGATGACTCATTGGCTGTCACCCCACCACTTGAAGTTTCTGCAGTCATCTTCTTAATCACCTGCAACAGCAAACCAGCCCCAGCCTCAGCCCAGCTCAGGGATCCTCCAGCCTCCCCCCTCCCCTGGCGCCTCCTTCAGCCGCCAGGACCCCCACTCTCCACACAGGGCACATCTTGGCAGGAACCCATAAGAGCAAAGCTGTCTCGGCTGACCCTGATCCCAGTATCACCGGTCCCCTGCTCAGGCAGGTGCCTGCAGAGACACAGAGAAAGGGGCTCAGGAAAATGAAGTGGCCTGGCCAGGTCGCCTGGCCTGCAGGAATCCCTGCATGCAGCCCCGGGCTCAGCTCTCCGTGTGCGCTGCGCTACCTGGTCCTTGTTGGAGAATATGTGAAGTGCCAGAGGCTTCTCACACTGCTTGATGAACTGGATGGCCTCCTCCAGGCTGCGCATGTGCACGATGGGCAGCAGGGGCCCGAAGATTTCCTCCTGCATCACTGGGGACTGCGGGTCCACGTTGGAGAGGATGGTGGGCACCAAGGCAGGAAACAGTCAGAGCCCATGGGCACGGGAGCCCTGCCCGCCAGGCCCCTCCAGCTCCTTCACAGGTGGTTTGGGGACCATCAGCCTACTGGGGGCTGCGGGGAGCCCAGGAGCCTTATCCATTTTTTATTTCACTTTTTTGTTTTGATTTGGGGTCACTCCAGGCGGTGCTCTGGGGACCACATGGGATGCCTGGGATGGAACCCCATTCGGTCGTGTGCAAGGCCAGCATCCTACTTGATGTGCTATGGCTTCAGCCCGGGATCCTTATCTTGGGGATAGACACTCCCCTGAGGGCCACCTGAGCCCCTGCCAGCGTGCCTCATTCACGTCAGTACTTCGAGGCCCCGTGGGGTGCGGGGAGTGATCCTCAGGCCTGACACTGACCCACACTTTCTGCCCTCTCAGCTGGACTATGCCACTGTGCAGAGGAGGTGGGTTTGATTTGGCTTGTGTTTGGGGAGACTGTGGAGGTCGGGGGTCCTTCCTTGGTAGCACTGAGGGGGTGGGGAGATGCTGCCAATCTCTCTGCTTTGAGGAGGGGTCTGCTTAGGGGTTGGCAGGGCACTTAGCTGAGTTCAGCCCCGCCCACAGGTAGCCCCAGAAGAAGATTTCTCCCTGTCACCATGCCCGCTGGCCACCACTCTGGGAGTGGGCGAGACCTGCTGAAGGGCGTGGCACGTACCTATGTACCGGGTGGCCACGTCGCCAGTGCTCCCGTGGACGACCTTCTGGCCCTGCAGCAACCCCATCACCCTCTGGAAGTGCCGGGAACTGACGATTCGCCCGAAGTCACGGGACTTCTGGGGGTCTTCCCCGTAGAACTCCTGTGGGAGAGGAGTGGCCTCAGGAGCTCTCTGGGGTCCGTGGGGTGGCCCCAGCGTAGGGTCCAGTGCAGGACGATTGGCACCATGGGGCCCTGACGACTGGGCCTGTGGGCTGTGGTGTGAGGGGGCACTTTTGTGTGGCCGAAACATCAGGTTCAAAAGTCCGGTTCACAATGGACTCAGTTTTGCAGAAATTGGAAGGAGATGGCGGTGTGTTAGCTGAGCCTTTCTTGGGGGTGGGAGTCCCCAGGTCTCTGCTTTTTGTTTTTGAATCCTTCTGCAGAGCCCTCCAACGGACTTGCATTCCTTCTCTGATCAGAAACATGAGCCAACGTTTGCTGAAGTTCGGAGCTCTGCATAAAGCCACCCTGCTTCCTATGTGCAGCCCCTCTCTTCCCACCGGGGACCCACGTGCACCTTCAGGGACTTTTTGATCTCCACAATCTGGCTCTCGATGGAAGGGTCACAGAGGATGTAGTCAGGGGCCACGCAGGTCTGGCCGCTGTTCATGTACTTCCCCCAGTCAATGCGTCTGAGAATAGCCCATGGTGGATTTTTACCTGGCGGACCCCCAGGGCCAAGTGTTGCAGGGGGCACCAGGGAAGTAGAAGACAGCAGATGGGCACTCTCTGACAACACCAGATCTATGCCCCCAACGTGTGATCGGGGGAGGGGCCGGCGGGCCCAGTACCCCAACTTCATCCATGACTGGGGGGATTTGGGGAGACTGAAGGGGTTGCCTGGCGTGAGTAGTCTCTGGCCTCTCTGTTCAAGCCCTTGACTCTGCAGGCCCAGCACCGCCTCGGTGGGGAAGGCGGCCCTGCCCCTCAGGCATGTACTTGGTAGGGGGGACGCAGGGGGGGAGATCTATGAGATGCTGCTCTGGGGGCAGAGAGGTGATAGTGGGTAGGGCACTTGGCTTGCAAGGGGCTCACCCAGATTTGAGCCCCAGCACCCCGTATGGCCCCCTGAGCACTCCAGCCGTGATCCCTGAGTGCAGAACCAGGAGTACGCCCTGAGCACAGCCGGGCGTGGCCCCAAAATAAAACCAAGAAGAAATGCTCTGAGCTGCCTGGACCTCGACTATGAACACGGCCGCACTCTCCGTGCACAGCCGCCGCCCGCTCACCTGCAGGCCACGTCCAGGTCACAGTCCTTGTCCTCGTAGCAGGGACTCTTGCCCCCCAGCTCCAGCGTGACGAGGGTCAGGTGCTTAGCCGCAGCGGTCATGACGATCTTCCCCACACCCGTGCTCCCCATGTAGAAAATGTGGTCGAATCTCTCCTTGAGAACCTCCGTGGTCTCGGGGACGCCGCCGTTGAGCACTGGATACAGATCCTTCCCAACCAAGGAGGAAGTGGGACTCAGAGAAGTGTGCAGCCCCCTGAGACCCCTGTCTGGGCAGCCCAGCTCAAGTCTAAGCCTGGGCTCTCTGGCAGGACAGAGCCTCTGTCCCCATCACAGCGCTGCTGGCCCTGGCTGGAAGAATCCCTGTTGTGCAGCCCTCCCCTCCCGGGGCTCAGAGACTCACCTTGTCCAGGTACTGAGGGATGATAGTGGCTATCAACTGTGCCATGTTCCCACTCAGCTCTGAGGGCTTGAGGACCACCGCATTCCCTGCAGAGCACACAGACTCGGGTGACACCAGGGCAGTGGACACAGAAGGCATAACCAGCCGTGTGCACACTAGCCCAGAGGTTGGGGAAGCGGGGAGGAAATATAGGGAAGACCGCGGGCCTGGCTGGGGGCGGAATGTGGCCCAGCTGCTAAGGAAGCAGCATCCCTCTTAGCCCAACGCAGCCCAGCCCCAAGGGCAGAGGACGCAGGGGCCTCAGTCACGGCTCTGACGCACAAGCTCCCTGCGCCTCCTGCACCAGGAGACCTGGCTGTGCAGATTAGATATGAGGCTGCTGCAGAGATGGGCTCCGTGCCCCTTTCCTCGCAGGCCGGGCCCCACGGCTCTCCTCCACCGAGGGCCACAGAGACTGTTACCTGCAGCAAGGGCGCCCACCATGGGCTGGAGGGCGAGGTTGAAGGGGTAGTTCCAGGTGCCAATGATGAGAGCCACGCCCAGGGGCTCTGAGTGGATGTAGGATTCATCCCTCTGAGTCTGGGGGGTCTTCTCCACAGGCTCCTCAGCCGCCCACTCAGGGAGCTTCTTGATCATGTACTCGGTCTCCTCCAGCACGTACAGCACCTCCTCATGGTAGGCCGGCCACTCATTCTGGGCGGGAGAGCAGGTGAGGGCGTCCCTTCTCCAGCCCTGACCCCTACTGGGCTGCTCGCCTCTCCTAGCCTCGCCCTCCCATCTACAAAATGAGAGCCTGGCCCTTGGCTCACAGGGCTGCTCTGTGGTTGAGAGGGACAAAACCCAACATGCTCGCCAAGGGGGTGGAGGCCATTCTTCATGGGACCTCCAGGTCAGAGGATGCAGGGGAGGCGGTGGTAGGACTGACAAATACACAGTTTGTTGTCTGGGGGGGACGTGGGGGGAGAAGCCTCTGAGAGCGCCTTTGTGTGCTGGGGGCCCAGGTGGGACATGCCAAGTTTGAGTTACCAGAGAGTATCTGGAATTTGAGGGTCTGTGAATAATTTGAAGGTCTGTAGTGTTTGAGGCCTGTGTGAGTGTGTGTGTGTGGGGGGGTGTCTGCACATGTGAGCATGTATGTTGTACACATGTGGATGACTGAGAGTGTGTGTGAGCATATATGTGTCTACATGTGTGTGCGCATGCGTGTGGGTGAGTGTGCACATGTGTGTAATAGAAGGTTGTGTGCGTGTGTGTGCATGTGTGTGCATGCGTGTGGCCTGGTTGGGGGTACTGTCGGGAACACCAATTATAGACTAAAATGAGACTGAGCCCATGATGGACCCCTAAGTCCGCCTGAAGAAGTGGGTAGAGAGGAGAAGAGGAGCGAATGCAGACCCTCAGCCCAGGGGGAACAGCGGGGGGGGGGGGGGGGCTGGGGAGGGGGGAGTGCAAAGCGCAGGCACTACAGAGATGCTGGTGGGCTCAGAGAAGCCAGCTGGAAGCCGTGAGACAACAGAGAGGGCTTTTTCCTGGTCTGTGTTTTGATTGAAGGTGAGCAAACACAAGGGGAGATGGCTCAAAGCGCTGGAGTGCGTGATTTGCACCTGGAGCCCCGGGTTTATCTCTGGCATCACAGCCTCACATGGTCCCCTGAGCACTGGCACATGAGATCCCCCCCAAACTAAAAAGAAAAATTTAAACAGCAGTCCCAAGAGACATAAAAAAAAAAAAAACAGCAAAGGATGGCAGAGGATGGTTTCCACTGCTGCTCTGCTCACCCCCAGGGCAGCAAGGGTCAGGGACAGGGCCAGAGGACTTGGGGAGGTAAGAAGGGAGGGAGAAGCTGGTTGTGCTTAGGGCCAGGGACAGACAGTGGGGGATAGGAAACCAGCAGAGTCCCAACCGGGCTCACTGTGCCCCACCCACAGGGGAGAAACAAGGACCCCTGGCATTTGGGGTGTCGGGGGCACGGATAGTTGAGCAGTGCGGAGAGAGCGGGGAAGAAAGGCAGACTGGAGAAGGGGGCTCAGCCTTGCTGCTCACGGTTCCCCACGCTGGCGGCCCGGCGGGGCTTCCCGCTCTGTGCCATGGGGAAGGGGAACGGGCGCCGCAGACGGGAGGCGAGCACACAGCCCCTGCTCTGTCCCCTCGCGTCCTCGCACGGGCACGAACCCGCGGGGCACCTTGTTGAGGTCCACGTGCAGCAAGTCCGCCATGTCCTTCTCCTGCTCCCTGATCATGCGGGACAGCGCCTCCAGCGGCAGGGTGCGGAACTGCAGGGGGCGTGTGTTACCGGAGTTGAAGGTGACCTGGGTCCCCTGCACCACATCGCTGATGCTGGTCATGGTGCCTGGGGAGAGAGGGGGGCACCTGGGAGCCAGGGGCGCGGGCACGGGGACACATCCTCAGTGCTCTGGGCCACTCATCGCATCGAGAGAGGAAGGTCTGGGAGCTGTAGGAGCTCTAGGAAATGCGACTTTGTTTTGTTTCTCAGGTCTTGAACCGAGGCGTCCTTACTCCTCTGGCAGTCTCCATGCCCAAGGAGCAGATGACGATCAGGTTTGCAGAGAGGACCAGGAAGTGGCCCTGTCTGTCATCTGAAGAGGAATCACTGCGGTGTGTTTAAGCAAAGCCAGAAAGAGCCCCTCAGGGCCCACTCCTGGCTGTGCTCAGGGACCATGTGGGATGCCGAGTGCAAGGCAAACGCCCTACCCGCTATACTATGGCTCCGTAGCCAGCCTTTCCTTCTATCTCCTGAGTCCTAATAATGGATCCTCTTCCAAACAATTCCAGTCTGCTCATTCAAACTCAGAGAAAATACTAACCACTGAAAGTTTTCTGCAAGTACTAACTGGAACATGAAATTATTGTAGTGGGTATATGTGTATGTCTTTACATTCTTTGCACCAAGCTGTGCTACCAGGCAACTCCTGAATGTCAATTTTAGTTCAGGGCCTCATGTAGATGTGTGTGACATAAATGTTTGCTTTATATCCAATGAGTTAGGACAGAAGCAGGCATAAGAATCTAGTCATCTTTATCAAAGTATTCTCTTACCAAATAAATGATTTAGACTCCAGTATGCTCAATCACAAGACTCTGATAAGTGCTCCTACTGAAATAAATTCAGTCTAGCGTAATATTTCGTTCTTCTACCATCAAATTCCACAAGTCTGTTCCTCAGGATATTCTTTGGGTCTAGCTTACGGGATTGTCAAGGAAAGGTGGAAGTGGCTCAGGGCACAGCAGGACCCCTGCTGCCCCACACTTCCCATTGTTGGGGTGTGGGGTTTGATGGGCATGGTATTGTGGTGTTGTGTGCATGGAAAGGATGATCTGCTGCATTGTACCTCTGGTAACTGAATACACATGGTGACAATAAAGAGAGAATGAAGAGGGATATTTTGGTCAAGATGATCTTTGTTGGGCTACAAAGAAACTCAAGTGGCAGAAAACACAGTGAGCGCATGCAGGCCTGAGTGTGATCCCAGGAATGGCTGACCGTCAGACACCCTGTGTGTGGCCTCCAAGCCCTCACACCCAAGCACCTCTGGATATGAAGAGGACTTGGGTCCTGGTTTAGGGAGCAGCCATCCCTAGTCATCAAAATTCGAAAGCAAACTTTGGAAAAATGGGAGGAAGTCTTTTGTTTTGCAACTGGAGCTGATGTATTTGCTAAAGAAACTCACTCTCTCACTCATTCTCTCCTTCCGTGTGTGTGTCTGTGTGTGTGTGTGTGTGTGTGTGTGTGTGTGTGTATCTGGGTAGAGAGTGACCTGAAAGTTTGAGTTTTAAGCATCAGTCAATTTGAGAAAAGAGAGCAACTGATATCCTCCAAGGCAAGGAGAAGCTTACTTACATTTATTTTCCATGTTAAATTTGAAAATACTAAGTAATGCTTTGGCCATTCAATTGACAGCACTAGTGCTTGAAGGTGGACTGAAACCAAAATCTAAAATGGTCTTTGCCATTCACACACCTAAGTGTAGAACACCAAGTGAGACTTGGCTTTGTGTCAGCCAAAAAGCATTCCGGAGGAAACAAGAATGTGAAGTAACATACAGTTGGAGTGTCAAATCCAACATTTCTGGTGGAGAGAATCTCAACAGCCACGATCCAGAGACTCACTGTCCTTCTCTCTCCAAAGAGAGAATAAAACAGCTCGCCATAGCCGTGCTGCTGGAACCCCGTGCCAGGCTGTTTCATTCGCAGCACCTGGAGGGGGCAGGGGAGGCCCCTCCCTGCCCCAAGGGACCCAGCCCCAGCAGCCAAAAACCTCCAGAACTCAAACACCACCATGCTCATGGCTGCTCTCCCCACACTCGGGCCAAACCCCACCCACGAGTGAGCCTATCCCTGGACCTCACCATACCCCACACCACTCGTACTCAAGAGTCGCGCACCAGGGGGCTTAATGAAGAAGGCAAGCCATCTTAGAGGGAAATATATTTTTATGGATATCTAGAAAAGCACACAAGTCTCAACCCTTAACAACATAATTGTAATCTCTTTGAGAAGGGCTTAATGGCAGGCTCCTGGATGAACTACAACAATCTTCAACACTCTCCTCTAGGAAAGGTTTTTGGAGCATTTTCAGCGGTTTATTCATAACAAATAATACCAAATAAGTTATTCTGGTTCTGCTTTGGGGAGGGGTTGGGGTTAAGGATGGAAACATCCAAAATAAGGTGGTGCGGAGGTGTAATGGTGGTGGGATTGGTGTCCGAATATTCTATGTGATCAAGTATTGTGAAGTACTTCGAAAAAACTTAAAAAATATTTTGATATTGTTAAAACAAAATAAATTAGCTAGATTTGAAAAAAGAAATCTATGGTAGGATTTCAGATGAGAAATGAGTTGTCAAGAGCAAAGTCAAGGTTATTCCCAGAGAGTCAAGAGGACCCAGGGATGAGCAGGGTTCCAGGCAGAAAAAGCAGGACACTTCCTGGGGATAAAGCACATGGTGGGATGAAGGCGGGGGTGGGGGTTGGAAAATAGGAAGGCTTTCAGAGCAGAGGGACCCAGAGAAAGGGTCCAGGAAGGGTAGGCCAAGTGGGTAGGAAGGGCGGGGGAGGGTAAGGTGGACACACACGGCTTCGCACCCCTCTGGAACCCTATTGGACTCTTCCCCCTTTGTGATGCAGGCGGCCCTATATAAGGCAGAGCCGTGCGCTCACGCTCAGTTGCCATAGGCAGCTTGTGGTCAGGATGATCGAGTCCAGTATATGGTTTATGATCGTTCTGATGATCGTTCTGGTGACACCCCGGCATGAGTCTTTATTGCGCTTAGGCTCAAAGCTGACGAGTAGTGATCCCACGACCGTCTTCCTGGCGTTGCTTGAGGTGATCTTCTTTTTTGCCTTTTGCTTCGCAATACCGACTCTCATGGTCTTCTGTAAGAGAAAGATTGACCAAAAGGTAGGAGCCGGGGCCATTGCGTGAACAATTTGGTGGGTGG
The DNA here is from genome assembly GCF_027595985.1 of Sorex araneus. Classification (NCBI taxonomy): domain Eukaryota; kingdom Metazoa; phylum Chordata; class Mammalia; order Eulipotyphla; family Soricidae; genus Sorex; species Sorex araneus. The sequence continues at coordinate 105,256,433 of NC_073305.1, forward strand.
TGGTGATTTCTCTTTCTGCTCACACACTGAAACATGAATTTGTTTGGTTTAGAGAATCAGCAGATTCGGTCATCTAGGAGAGCGTAGGGCCTCAGTTGTCAAGGAGGACTGACTGGGTGGGAAAGGAGTTCACCGAAGAGAGAATTCCCTGAACTTCACAGACTATGTGGGTGGGGCGGCAGGTTCCCATCACAAAATCCCAACTAGTGCAGTCACACTAGAGTCTACTTCGACTGGAGGGGTTAAGGTCCCTTCAAACAGAAAGGTCCCACCACGACTTCCCTGGCTGGGCGGGAGACATCAAACCATCATCCACGTCAGCCCTTCAGGAGAGTGGAGTGGGGTTGGGGCCCCGCCCCAGGGAGCACATCCCTGCCTGCTGTCCCTGAAGGGGGGCCTGCTGTCAACACCGAGATCCTTGTGTCGTTCAGAGGAGAAAACTGGGAACGCAAAATCAAAACCCAAACCCAAACATTTCACGACATCTTAGGTGGACTCGAGGCAGAAACTCACCTCTCTGTCCCTGTGGGACTCTTACGGGTCGTGTGTGGACGTCAGAGCTTCTGAGAGGGGAGTGCAAAGCGGATCCCAAATGATCACCGATTCTTTCTCTCCTCAGAGGCAGAACAGAGCTACGAAAGGAAGGAGGGGCTCAATCCTGAGAGGTGAGTGCTGCCTTTGGCAGCTGAGCTCTCCCTGAGTGACCACTCCCTCCTTTCCTTGCAGTCCTGGGCCCATGGTCCCTCCGGGTGACCGGGTGACCGTGGCTTCCGCAGACCCTCCCTGGAAGCAGGTCCCTCAGAGGAGAAGCTGAGAAGGCTGCCACAGTTGAGACATTGTCCTCTCTTGCTCTGCCAGGCTTGGCAATGAAGCAGGGAGGGGTCAGACAACGGGCGCTTGCACTTCTCACTGTGAGAGACAGGGCTGGTGGGGATCAGAATCCCTGGGGAGGGAACTGCAGCCTTGGAGCCTCCAGGCAGACGATGGCTCTGAAAGGCTCTGAAGGAAGCAACAGGCCTCAGAGCGTCTTTGGCCCTTTGCTGCTCCTTGTTGGCTGCTGAGGGTCCCAGAGAAGAACATGCCCAGCTGCGCTCCATGGGCCCTGTGCCCGTGCCAGTGTGTGACCTTCACTCATAGAAGCTGCTCTCCCGGGTCCCTAGGTGCGAGGTACCACTACAGCTTGGCGGACCTGCAGCAAATACAAACTATCCGGGACTTGCAAAGGTATGTGTGCGCCACCCTTGGAGACCCGGTGTCACAGGGGGGCTTCAGGGCTGTCTGGGGAGGGGAGCCAGAGGAACAGGGGTGAGAGGAAGGCCTTGAGGGGGGTTTAGAGAGAGCTGGGAGCCATGGGAGTGAAACCAGGGTAGGGACTGGCTTCAGAGCCTCCCCCAGGTTACTGACTCCAGACCCTCCTCTGCCCGCTCCTGGCCCTCTCTTCCCTTCCCTGCCCTCAGCAACCCCTTGGATGCATACAAGAATGACCCGCGTCGGGACCACCTGCTGTGCATCAGCCCATCCTGCAGGGTCTGCAGGAAAAAGGCCATCCAGTGTCCTCCGGACCGTGCTGCTCCCTCCGGTTCTCCTCCACCGTCCACGTTCCCGACGACCCGTCCAGGCACTGTCGCCCCTGAGGCCCGTCCAGGCAAGCCAGCGTGTGCTCCCCTGCAGTGCACTGTCCCCTCTGCTCGCTCCGGGAGGCCAGCGGTGACCCCACATAGTGCTGGAGTGGACACGCTGAAGGAGCCCGGTGTCTCACAGGGACGGAGGCAGCAGGGCAGGGGCGGGAAGCCGGGCAAGTCCATGGCCATGGCTGCAGAGACCTCCCAGACCACGGCCCCTCCCTTGGGTGCCCTGCAAGGTCCTCGTCTGCCCTCTCCCTGCCACTCAGAGGCCAGGCCCATCAACTGCAAGCCGCATCTGAAGCCTCAGACCCTCAGCCCGTCTCCCCAAGTAGTGGACACCAAGCACACTCAGGCTGGCCCCCGCCGCCGCCGCCTTTTCCTAAACTTTCGTTGGAAGGTCAGGAAGCCCCGGTGCTTAGTCCAAAGGGGACAGGCGCCCAGAGGGCGCCCAGGCTGTCTCCTGAGAGCCCTGAGCTGCTGTGTGCCCTGCCTACGTGGAGAGAACGACTCGTGAAAAGGGGCTGACAGTGAATGCTTCCAAGGACAAGCCCCCTCCCTCCAGGGGAGCCACCCCTCCCCCTCCACCATCCTCATGGGGCGCCAGGGTACCCCCAGACACCGCCCGCTGACACCAGCTCCTCCCCACTCGAGGCATGAAGGCAGACCCTCAGCCCCACACTTCCCTGACTCTCACCATTAAATTCTTTGGAATCCCCAAGTGATGTCTGTCTGCTGTGTTGGAGCTTGAGCTGAGGGGCTGAGGGGGTTTGTTCAGCTCTGAGCAAGGTGCCCCGGAACTTGTGGGAACAGGAGGAACCACGTGCCACGTGCCCAGGTGTTCGCTGAGAGCAGCTGCACGCCTTAGTGTTCCCGAGAATCAGAGCAGCCGACTCTCCCTCTCTGGAGGCTCGCTGGCCTTTCCAGGTTTGGGGCTCAGGTCCCTGAAAGAATCGAGGACCCAACGGCTCTCCTAAAAGCAACCGCGAGAAGGAGAGTCATCCTCGGTACTTAGAGACCAGTGATTAGGGGGTCCCACCCGGGTGAAGCCTAAATGCAAGGGGTGGGAACATCTGGCACCTTCCTGGGACCCTCACCTGGTTGGGGAAGGGACCATGATGTGTTTGGGGCGGGGACCCAGACCTGCTTTGGAGGGAACCTCACATGATTGGGGCAGGACCCTGACCTGGTTTGGAGGGACCCTGACCGGGTTTGGAGGGACCCTGACTTGGCTTGGAGGACCCTGACCTGGTTGGGGAGGGACCCTGACCTGTTGTGGAGGACTGACCTCTTCTGGATGACCCTGACCTGGAGGGACCCTGACCTGGGGAGACCTGGCCGGTTTCCGATTGCGGACCCTCACCTAGCTGGAGCAGAGCCAAGCATCAGCTGAGCTGCCACCTCGACACTGGCAATGTCCTTTCAACTTGACCCTGAGATCGCCCCACTGGAAATGCCCCTAGCAATTGGTTTCCTTCTCCACATCTGGTTCCCAGGTTTCTCGGGGGTTGGTTATTTTCAGGACAGAAGCATTTAGCTGAGCAGTAGGAGAGGTGACCGGGCAGCCGCCTCTCCTGGGGTGAGATCAGCTGGGAGAAAGGGCATGCTTCCAGGGGTGCATGGGGCAGTGAGAAAGCTGGGCAGGGGGAAAGAAGGGCCTTGTGGTGGGACAGAAGTTTCTAGAAACACGGAGAGTTTGGCCTGGAGCCTCAGCCTAGCAGTCTCTTATACAAGGACTTCGTGGCTCCATGGTGAGATGCAACCTTCACTAACTTTCTTCTCTGGAAACATTTGGGATCAATCTATTAGCAAGTGTTCAATAACAAACTATCAAGTTATTGTATGCCTATGAGGGGGGCAAGCTTAGGGGATTGTTGGGAAAATTGGGAAGGTGTGATGGTTGTGCGATTGGTGTTGGAATACTGGATGTGTAACAAATCATCCTGAACTACTTTGTAAACCACGGTGTTTATACAATGTGAAGGGGAGATTAAGATCAATAAAAATGATTTTTATAAAGGGAAAGGTTTCTACCTGCTCCCTCCCCGTCCCGCGGTGCCCACAGGCCCACCAGGCGCCGCCACGCTGAGGCTCAAGGGAGCTCTGCACAGCCCCTGCTGTCCTAGTTCGAGGGGGTGTGAGCAAGCAGCCAGAACTGCGGGGATGCTGTCAGGCTCGGCCTTTGCCTGTCTGTGCAATTTATCTAGGTCCTTTCTCCGTGTTCACACATGCTGCACAGCATTCTTTCCCTTTTGTTAGTATTTTTGAAATTTGTTTTCTATGTACTTCCTATATTTCGTGGGGGATAATTGATGTACTCATGTGTGTACACATACGTGTTGATCTTCAGTTTCTCTCTTTGGGCAAAAGATTTTATGAGTGGGTAATGAGGAATGTGCTAAGCATTTTATTTTTTATTAAGTTTAAAAAATTGTATGCCTCACCTGGCTGTCCTCATGACATGCTTGGTTCTGTGCTAACAACGACTCCTCGGGACCATAAGTGGTGCCAAGACCGAACCCGGGCTCACCATGTGCTGCCCTAGGCCCTTTATCTGGGTTATTTCTCAGGTCCCTAGTCCTTTCTAGTTTTCAGCGGGGCTAAGGGACACAAAAAAAGAATCTCGAACCTGAGCAGCTTGCTGCAGAGACTCTCCAGACTCTAATTATCTAAAATTTTAGAATTCCAGGAGCACTGAGAGTGAGTATGGCCACACAACATCTTATACTATTCATAACAAGCAGTACAAAATAAATTGTTTAGCATTGCCTTTGCCTTTTCAGCAGGCTTGAGTGGTGGCGGGAAAATTCCAAATAATAATGGTGGGACTGGTGTCGAAATACTGAATGTAACCAAACTAGAGAGTATTGTGGAAATTGTCTGCCATACAGGCAAAGAAATTGTTGGGATGCGGGGTGGGGGGGGTTGGCGAGGGGGAGGTGGGGCCGGGATACTGGATCATTGGTGGTGGAGAATGTGCACCGGTGAAGAAGTGGGTGTTTGATCACTGTATGAGCGAAACTCAAACATGAAAGCTTTGTTTGTAACTATCTCATGGTGAATCAATTAAAAAAAAAAAGAGCTGTACTAACAGGAATTCAGGTGCACCTGACTTTATGATAAAAACCGTTTTTCATGTATTTCAAAACCTTTGTGCTAGGCACTACCCACAGGCCTGAGAATCCACCATGGCCATCACAGGGGCTCCTGCTAGCGGACAGAAAAGGCAATTGAGAAAATTCAAAAATTCCTGGTTCCTGGTGATGCTTGGTGGACCATGTGGTGATGGACTAGAACCTGGCACCTGTCAGAGCACATGCTCAGCCCACTATGCTCTCTTCCTGTTCATCTTCATATCTGGATATAAGTTTTGTTGGAATAACACAGATTTTCTTGTATTATTCTGAAGCTTCTGGAAATACAGCCAAAGCCACAGCCTGGGTCTTCTGTCTACTTCCGGAGGCTCAGTCACCAAGGACACCCCAAATGGAGCCACCAGCCCCAGGGAAAGCACACTGTCCCTGGCACCGTCCCCCGCTCCCACAGTGGGGCTCCAACTCGGAAAGGCTTCGGGGGCCATTCCCGCTGCTCAGGAGAGGCAATGGGGCCCTAAGCCAAGATGAAGGGCTTAGCCACAACAAAAACACAAACACACACATATTTGCACAGCAGGGTGGAAAACACCATTGGAACCTTTATTGGCCCTGGGTGGGGCGGGAGGCTGGTGTGGGATGGGGGTCCTCCGGGGTGGACCAGGAGAAGCAGGCAAAGCTCTTGGGGAGACGTGGCGAGCTGAGGCGGCCAGAACATTTCAGTGGCGAGTCTTCTGCAGGGAGGTCACAGATAGTGAGGCAATGGGTGCCCCCGAGCCTAGCCCACACAGCCCTGCTCCCCCTTCTCACCTTGGTGGCGCTGGGTGGGTATCTGGCCCTAATGGCCTCGTCGTCCTTCAGGGGCCTCATCAGGCAGGAGCGGCGGTGGGAGAAGGTCTTGAAGCTCTTCTTGCCATGGTAGGAGCCCATGCCACTGTTCCCTGGGGGGAGGAGCAGGTTCAGGCCCGTCCCCAGGCATCCGTACTGGGGGTCAGCCCTGCCAAACCCCCTGGGCCTCTTTAAGCAGACCTGGTGCCCCGGGGACCCTGTGCATTCCAGCACTCAAGGGACTTGTGTCTGGTGGGTGTGCCCACAGTGAGCGGGAACCCATGACCCCTGCTGAATTCACTGGGTGGGTGTGCCCTGACCTCGGTAGGGGGCTGTTGGGCGCTAGGTCCTGCCCTAAACTCACCCACTTCCCCAAAGGGCAGACAGTGCACAGCCATGTGGACGATGACGTCATTGGCTGTCACCCCACCACTTGAAGTTTCTGCAGTCATCTTCTTAATCACCTGCAACAGCAAACCAGCCCCAGCCTCAGCCCAGCTCAGGGATCCTCCAGCCTCCCCCCTCCCCTGGCGCCTCCTTCAGCTGCCACGACCCCCACTCTCCCCACGGCACATCTTGGCAGGAACCCATAAGAGCAAAGCTGTCTCGGCTGACCCTGATCCCAGTATCACCGGTCCCCTGCTCAGGGAGGCGCCTGCAGGGATGCAGAGAAAGGGGCTCAGGAAAATGAAGTGGCCTGGCCAGGTCGCCTGGCCTGCAGGAATCCCTGCATGCAGCCCCGGGCTCAGCTCTCCGTGTGCGCTGCGCTACCTGCTCCTTGTTGGAGAACACGTGGAGTGCCAGAGGCTTCTCACACTGCTTGATGAACTGGATGGCCTCCTCCAGGCTGCGCATGTGCACGATGGGCAGCAGGGGCCCGAAGATTTCCTCCTGCATCACTGGGGACTGCGGGTCCACGTTGGAGAGGATGGTGGGCACCAAGGCAGGAAATAGTCAGAGCCCATGGGCACGGGAGCCCTGCCCGCCAGGCCCCTCCAGCTCCTTCACAGGTGGTTTGGGGACCGTCAGCCTACTGGGGGCTGCGTGGAGCCCAGGAGCCTTATCCATTTTTAATTTCACTTTTTTTTTTTGATTTGGGGTCACTCCAGGCGGTGCTCTGGGGACCACATGGGATGCCTGGGATGGAACCCCATTCGGTCGTGTTTAAGGCCAGCATCCTACCCGATGTGCTATGGCTTCAGCCCGGGATCCTTATCTTGGGGATAGACACTCCCCTGAGGGCCACCTGAGCCCCTGCCAGCGTGCCTCATTCACGTCAGTACTTCGAGGCCCCGGGGGGTGTGGGGAGTGATCCTCAGGCCTGACACTGACCCACACTTTCTGCTCTCACAGCTGGACTATGCCACTGTGCAGAGGAGGTGGGTTTGATTTGGCTTGTGTTTGGGGAGACTGTGGAGGTCAGGGGTCCTTCCTTTGTAGCACTGAGGGGGTGGGGAGATGCTGCCGCTCTCTCTGCTTTGAGGAGGGGTCTGCTTAGGGCTTGGCAGGGCACTTAGCTGAGTTCAGCCCCACCCACATGTAGCCCCAGAAGAAGATTTCTCCCTGTCACCATGCCTGCTGCCCACCACTCTGGGAGTGGGCGAGACCTGCTGAAGGGCGCGGCACGTACCTATGTACCAGGTGGCCGCGTTGCCAGTGCCCCCGTGGACGACCTTCTGGCCCTGCAGCAACCCCATCACCCTCTGGAAGTGCCGGGAACTGACGATTCGCCCGAAGTCACGGGACTTCTGGGGGTCTTCCCCGTAGAACTCCTGTAAAGAGGAGTGGCCTCAGGAGCGCTCTGGGGTTCGTGGGGTGGCCCCAGCGTAGGGTCCAGTGCAGGAAGATTGGCGCCACGGGGCCCTGACTACTGGGCCTGTGGTGTGAGGGGGCGCTTTTGTGTGGCCGAAACATCAGGTTCAAAAGTCCGGTTCACAATGGACTCAGTTTTGCTGAAATGGGAAGGAGATGGTGGTGTGTTAGCTGAGCTTTTCTTGGGGGTGGGAGTCCCCAGGTCTCTGCTTTTTGTTTTTGAATCCTTCTGCAGAGCCCTCCAACGGACTTGCATTCCTTCTCTGATCAGAAACATGAGCCAACGTTTGCTGAAGTCCCGAGCTCTGCATAAAGCCACCCTGCTTCCTATGTGCAGCCCCTCTCTTCCCACCGGGGACCCACGTGCACCTTCAGGGACTTTTTGATCTCCACAACCTGGCTCTCGATGGAAGGGTCACAGAGGATGTAGTCAGGGGCCACGCAGGTCTGGCCGCTGTTCATGTACTTTCCCCAGGCCATGCATCTGAGAATAGCCCATGGTGGATTTTTACCTGGCGGACCCCCAGGGCCGCGTGCTGCAGGGGGCGTGGGGGAAGTGGAAGACAGCAGCTGGGCACTCTCTGACAGCAGCTCCCCAGATGTTCCGTTCAGATCCAGACCAGATCTATGCCCCGAACGTGTGATCGGTGGAGGGGCCAGCAGGTCCAGTGCCCCAACTTCATCCATGACTGGGGGGATTTGGGGAGACTGAAGGGGTTGCCTGGCGTGAGCAGTCTCGGCCTCTCTGTTCAAGCCCTTGACTCTGCAGGCCCAGCACCGCCTCGGTGGGGAAGGCGGCCCTGCCCCTCAGGCATGTACTTGGTAGTGGGGACGCAGGGGGGGAGATCTATGAGATGCTGCTCTGGGGGCAGAGAGGTGATAGTGGGTAGGGCACTTGGCTTGCAAGGGGCTCACCCAGGTTTGAGCCCCAGCACCCCGTATGGCCCGCTGAGCACTCCACCGTGATCCCTGAGTGCAGAACCAGGGGTACGCCCTGAGCACAGCCGGGCGTGGCCCCAAAATAAAACCAAGAAGAAATGCTCTGAGCTGCCTGGACCTCGACTATGAACAGGGCCGCACTCTCCGTATACAGCCACCGCCCGCTCACCAGCAGGCCACGTCCAGGTCACAGTCCTTGTCCACGTAGCAGGGACTCTTGCCCCCCAGCTCCAGCGTGACGATGGTCAGGTGCTTCGCCACAGCGGTCATGACGATCTTCCACACACTCGTGCTCCCCTTGTAGAAAATGTGGTGGAATCTCTCCTTGAGGACCTCCGTAGTCTCGGGGACACTGCCGTTGAGCACTGGATACAGATCCTTCCCAGCCAAGGAGGAAGTGGGACTCAGAGAAGCATGCAGCCCCCTGAGAACCCTGTCTGGGCAGCCCAGCTCAAGTCTAAGCCTGGGCTCTCTGGCAGGACAGAGCCACTGTCCCCATCACAGCGCTGCTGGCCCTGGCTGGAAGAATCCCTGTTGTGCAGCCCTCCCCTCCCGGGGCTCAGAGCCTCACCTTGTCCAGGTACTGAGGAATGATGGTGGCTATCAGCTGTGCCATGTTCTCACTCAGCTCTGAGGGCTTGAGGACCACCGCATTCCCTGCAGAGCACACAAATTCGGGTGACACCAGGGCAGTGGACACAGAAGGCATAACTAGCCGTGTGCATACTAGCCCAGAGGTGGGGGAAGAGGGGAGGAAATATAGGGAAGACCGCGGCCTGGCTGGGGTTGGAACCTGGCCCACCTGCTAAGGAAGCAGCATCCCTCTTAGCCCAACGCAGCCCAGCCCAAGGGCAGAGGACGCAGGGGCCTCAGTCACGGCTCTGACACACAAGCTCCCTGTGCCTCCTGCACCAGGAGACCTGGCTGTGCAGATTAGATATGAGGCTGCTGCAGAGATGGGGTCCGTGCCCCTTTCCTCGCAGGCCGAGCCCCAGGGCTCTCCTTAAAAGAGCACAGAGCCTGTTACCTGCAGCAAGGGCGCCCACCATGGGCTGGAGGGCGAGGTTGAAGGGGTAGTTCCAGGTGCCAATGATGAGAGCCACGCCCAGGGGCTCTGAGTGGATGTAGGATTCATCCCTCTGAGTCTGGGGGGTCTTCTCCACAGGCTCCTCAGCCGCCCACTCAGGGAGCTTCTTGATCATGTACTCGGTCTCCTCCAGCACGTACAGCACCTCCTCATGGTAGGCCGGCCACTCATTCTGGGCGGGAGAGCAGGTGAGGGCGTCCCTTCTCCAGCCCTGACCCCTACTGGGCTGCTCGCCTCTCCTAGCCTCGCCCTCCCATCTACAAAATGAGAGCCTGGCCCTTGGCTCACAGGGCTGCTCTGTGGTTGAGAGGGACAAAACCCAACATGCTCGCCAAGGGGGTGGAGGCCATTCTTCATGGGACCTCCAGGTCAGAGGATGCAGGGGAGGCGGTGGTAGGACTGACAAATACACAGTTTGTTGTCTGGGGGGGACGTGGGGGGAGAAGCCTCTGAGAGCGCCTTTGTGTGCTGGGGGCCCAGGTGGGACATGCCAAGTTTGAGTTACCAGAGAGTATCTGGAATTTGAGGGTCTGTGAATAATTTGAGGGTCTGTAGTGTTTGAGGCCTGTGTGAGTGTGTGTGTGTGGGGGGGTGTCTGCACATGTGAGCATGTATGTTGTACACATGTGTATGACTGTGAGTGTGTGAGCATATATGTGTGTACATGTGTGTGTCCATGCGTGTGGGTGAGTGTGCACATGTGTGTAATAGAAGGTTGTGTGGGTGTGTGTGCATGTGTGTGCATGCGTGTGGCAGGGTTGGGGGTACTGTCGGGAACACCAATTATAGACTAAAATGAGACTGAGCCCATGGTGGACCCCTAAGGCCCCGTGAAGAAGTGGGTAGAGAGAAGAGGAGCGAATGCAGACCCTCAGACCAGGGGGGACAGAGCAGGGGGGGCTGGGGAGGGGGGAGTGCAGAGCACAGGCACGACAGAGCTGCTGGTGGGCTCAGAGAAGCCAGCTGGAAGCCGTGAGACAACAGAGAGGGCTTTTTCCTGGTCTGTGTTTTGATTGAAGGTGAGCAAACACAAGGGGAGATGGCTCAAAGCTCTGGAGTGCGTGATTTGCACCTGGAGTCCCGGGTTTATCTCGGGGTCACAGCCTCACATGGTCCCCTGAGCACTGGTGCGTGGGATCCCCCCCAAACTGAAAAGAAAAATTTAAAGAGCAGTCCCAAGAGACATTAAAAATAAAAACCAGCAAAGGATGACAAAGGATGGATTCCACATTGTACAAATTCAATGCGATCCCTATAGGGATACCTTTGTCATTCTTCAAAGAAATGGAGCAAGAGCTCCTGAAATTCATATGGAACAATAAGCCCCCACGAATAGCTAAAGGAATCCTTAGGAAAAAGAAAATGGGAGGAATCAACCTCCCCAAATTCCAACTCTACTACAAAGCGGTAGTCATTAAAACAGCTTGGTATTGGAACAAAGGCAGAGCGGCAGACCAATCGAACAGGGTTGAATACTCTGACACATCCCTCCAAATATATGACCATCTAATCTTTGATAAGGGAGCAAAAAAGTTGAAGCGGAGCAAGGAAAACATGTTTAACAAATTGTGCTGGCAAAACTGGACGGCTACGAGCAAAAAAATGGGCTTAGACCTCCACCTATCACCATGTACAAAAGTCAGATAAAAATGGATTAAGGACCTCAACATCAGACCAGAATCCCTAAGGTACATTAAAGACAAGGTCGGCAAAACCCTCCACGACATTGAAGCCAAAGGTATCTTCAAAGCTGACATGCCACTGGCCAAGCAAGTGAAAACAGAGAAAAATAAATGGAACTATTTAAAACGAAGAAGCTTCTGCACCTCAAGAGAAACAGTGACCAAAGTACAAAGACAACCTACAGAATGGGAAAGGATATTTATGCAGTACCCATCCGATAAAGGGTTGATAACAAGGATATACAATGCACTGGTTGAACTCCACAAGAAGAAAACTGCCAACTCGATCAAAAAATGGGGTGATGAAATGAACAGAAGCTTTCCTAAAGAAGAAATCCTAATGGCTCAGAGGCACATGAGAAAAGGTTCCACATCACCAATCATCAGGGAGATGCAGATCAAAACAACCATGAGATATCATCTCACACCACAGAGACTGGCCCACATCCCAAAAAACAAAAGCAACCGGTGTTGGCGTGGATGCGGGGAGAAAAGGGACTCTTCTTCACTGCTGGTGGGAATGCCGACTGGTTCAGCCCTTTTGGAAAACAGTATGGACGATTCTCAAAAAATTAGAAATTGAGCTTCCATTTGACCCAGCAATACCACTCCTGGGAATATATCCTGGAGAGGCAAAACGGTATAGTAGAGATGGCATATGTATTTCTATGTTCATTGCAGCACTGTTTACAATAGCCACAATCTGGAAAAAAACAGAGTGCCCCCAAACAGATGACTGGTTAAAGAAACTCTGGTACATCTACACAATGGAATACTATGTAGCTGTCAGAAAACAGGAAGTCATGAAATTTGCATATAAATGGATCAACATGGAAAGTATCATGTTGAGTGAAATGAGTCAGAAAGAAAGAGACTGACATAGAAAGATTGCACTCATATGTGGAATATAATGTAACTGAGAAGTACAAGTTGGCAACGATGCAACTTCTGGCAGATATCTCTCTGGACTTAGTTACTAAAATACTAAAATACAGAAACCCAAAACAGAGAGGCCGCTAAGTGTGGTCACTCGACCTCATACCTCTTCATCCTCAGCAATGGAAAACAAATTATCTAATGCTTCCTTTTCAGCAGGTCTGACTTTAGGGGAGAGACTCTCCAAACAATAATAGTGAGTTTTGTTGAAATATTGAATGCAATCAAAGTGAAATTTATTAGTTACACAGGCGGGGGTGGCTAAGGGTCGGGTGGGCTAGGGGCGTGGGGGGATTAGGGATATGGGGGTGCGGGGTGGAGCTATACTGGGATTCTTGGTGGTGGAATATGTGCACTGGTGAAGGGATGGTTATTCGAGCATTGTATAACTGAGATTTAAACCTGAAAACTTTGTAACTTTCCACATGGTGACTCAATAAAAAATTTAAAATTAAAAAAAATAGTATCCAGACTAATTCTGTCATTTAAAAATAAGGAAAATGACACTGAAATTGGGCTGGAGTGATAGCACAGCAGGTAGGGCGTTTGCTTTGCATGTGGCCAACCGGGGTTCGATTCCTCTGCCCTTCTCAAAGAGCCTCGCAAGTTACCGAGAGTATCTAGCCCACATGGCAGAGCTTGGCAAGCTACCTGTGGCATATTCGATATGACAAAAACAGTAACAACAAGTCTCACAATGGAGACGTTACTGGTGCCTGCTCAATCAAATCGATGAGCAACAGGATGACAGTGACAGTGACAGTGACTCTGAGATTGTGGCTTGTGATTGCCTGGGTGAAGCTCTGGTGTGCTTCCCTGGCAGCCCATGCCTCTCTTAGCATCACAGGATGTGACACCTCACTGGAATAAGAAACAAAAAAATAAAATAAAATAAGAAACCTGAAGAATTGAGAAAGTACGGGTTGTTTTTTTAATTATTATTGAATCAGCATGAGATATAGTTACAAAGCTTTCATGTTTGAGTTTCAATCATACAATGATAAAACACCCATCCCTCCACCAGTGCACATTCTCCGCCACCAATGTCCCCAATATACCTCCCCTTTCCAACCCTTCCCCTGCCTCCATGGTAGACAATTTCTACCATACTCTCTTTCTCATATTCTCTCTCTACTTTTGGGCATTATAGTTTGCATACAGATATTGAGAGATTATCATGTTTGGTCCTTTATCTTTAAGCACACATCTCCCATCTGGAACGATTCCTCCAACCATTATTGTCTTAGTTATCCCTTCTCTATTCCAGCTGCCTTCTCCCCAGGCTCGTGAGACAGGTTTCCAACTATTGACAATACTCCTGTAAGGGTGTTTTAAAAAGGTTATCCAGCTTCTTATCCAGCCTGCAGCCTGGATACAAAGGGTCTTTGTGTTTTTAGTCCTGCCCTGTGCAATCACTTGAAATATTTATTTCTCTTCCTTTGAATATATTTGCAACAATAAAATGATAGTGATCCTGTATTACCTCCCCCATAGAGCTAAAATTAAGAAAGTCTTTTAAGATTTCATATGTGATATATTTTTATTTTATTTCTCTTATTCTTTTTTAATTTTTTTCTTATTTTTTCTAGACCTCCGAAGTAGTGCTCAAGGTTCTCAGATAACCCTTCTGGGATTCCTGCCCAGCAGACAATGGCTCAATGCCAGGTTCTTAGGATAATATGCTATTCAGGATCTTTGCTACTAATGATTTCCCAGGTCTCACTTGCAGTGTTCAGTGGGACTAGTACCATAGCCAGTGGTGATGCGAAGGTTCTACAGAGCTATATCCATCAGAGTTTGGGGGAATATGTGTGCCAGGAATGAACTTGGATCTGCAGCACACAAGCCACATACCTTAACTTCTGTACCATCTCTCCTGCCCTATCCCTTGTTTTAGAGGCTTTCATTACTCAAATAACATGCTTCCATTTATGCTTCCACTGTCAAGATTTTTTTTCATAAAGCTACACTTAGAGCTAAGCACCATGTGCCAATATCTTATGACGTATTAGGCACTACAATGATATCATCTAATATCTTCTTAAATCTAGGTTGGGGTTTGTATCGATTAGCACATTCAAGGCTTACATTCATTTTATGGAATGCCATGACAGCTAAAAGACCACAGATCTGCATCAATCTACTCATAAAACTGCTTTTTTGAGTTTGTCTAAAGTATTATTAATGAGTTTTTCACTTCCTTTGTGGGGGGAGAATCATGAATAAAATAACTTATCGCTAATTAGCATTTTCCTCATTAGTTGTGTTATAACCCTTTTGTTAGGACCCCAGATCTAGCAGAACTGTGGGCAGGAAATAAGGTGAACTTCCAGGAAATGAACTAAATGAAAGAAATGAGGGTGCAGGGTCTTCATAAAGCAACTAATGTGCATGAAAAATATATGTCTTCAACTGGTGGTAGCCAGTTTGGTTGTCTGTCAAGGTCACAATTCTTCACTTCAGCCTGCTGAATGCTTGACTTACTATGACAGGCATTAAGCTCAGAGACTCACAAATATCATGCATTCATTAATTCTAACCATTGCCATTTGATCAAAATTGTTCAATAATGCTCTATGTATCCAGCTTCAGTAGTCCAATTGGAATACCTTCTCTGACACTCTGGAATTGGTATGAAGAGAGAAAGTTGGAGGGCTAGAGAGAGGCAAGTAGGTAGGGCATTTGTCTTGCATGTGGCATACCTGGATTTGAATACTGGTACCCCATATGTTCTGCAGAGACCATCAGGAGTGATCTATGAGTGCAACACCAGGAGTAAGCACTGAGCACTGTCAGATGTAGACCCCACCCTACTCTTCAATATAGAAAAAGGAAATTTTACCTGTAATTGGCTAGTTGTACCTATAAAGGTAAATTACCAAATAAATGGAGCCATCAATTTTACTTTACCACCAGGACTGAAGAAAGCAGATGGATCAAAAGACAGACTGCGTACACATAATATTGGGGCTGAAGGATATCCAAGATAGAAAAACTGTATTGTTTTAAGATCATGGTATAGTTCCTTTTAGTTAGTGTACTGGCTATATTATAGGCTCTGGATGAAATGATCCTTTGATCTTATAATAACCACCACCACCTCCTCCTCCTCCTCCTCCTCCTCCTCTCCATCTACTCCTCTTTCTCCCTCTCCCTCTTCCTCTCCCTCTACCTTTCCTTCTCCCTCTCCTTCCTCTTCCTCTTCTTGTTCTTGTTCTTCTTGTTCTTGTTCTTCTTGTTCTTCTTTCTTCTTCTTCTTCTTCTTCTTCTTCTTCTTCTTCTTCTTCTTCTTCTTCTTCTTCTTCTTCTTCTTCTTCTTCTTCTTCTTCTTCTTCTTCTTCTTCTTCTTCTTCCTTCTTTTTGTAATCAAGTCAGTTGATTTTTGTTGCTATAACCAGAGATGCAAACAAAAAATGACTTTGATAATTTTGTTTTTTTCTTTCTAAAAATATATTATACATATCATATCACTGTTTTGTATGTGTCTTTGGTTATTTCCTTCTGTTTATCTCATACATATCTTTACAAAAATTGTCTTGATAGAACTTTTGTATCAGCATTACCCTTATACTCTTTTCTCTGGAATAATTTACTATTGAATGCTTTGTTTCATATATCTTTTTGTTTTTTATTCAATATCCTAATTCTCATGGATCATCATATTCCGTATTTCTCTAGCCTTGGAGACAGTTTCCATTTGAAATATTTGCGATGACTGCTTTCCAACAAACTGAATAATAGTATTTGGTATTCCTTGACTGCCATAGGCTAAGAGATGAAGACCTAATTCCAAAATATAACTGTTAGCATCATAGTTTTTGTTGTAGTTAATTTTTTTGTTATGTTTTGTTGTAGACCACATCCAGCAGTACTCAGGGCTAATCACAGTTCTGTGCTTGGTGATTACTCCTGGCTCTGCTCAGGGGACCACAGTGTGCCAAGGATAAAACCTGGGTTTCCTACTTGCAATTCATGTATGTACTCAGCCTGTTGAGTTATCTGTACAGCCTTCCAGGTTTTTTGTTTTAATATTTTATCAAAAGAATATATTTCCCTTAATTCTTTTTGCCTCATCTAATTAGTGAATAAATCTCTGCAATATATTTAAATGGAATAGATTGAGCAAGTTGGATTATCACCTTAGAATTAAATACATAAAGTAGCAAGCAACCTCTAATTTTATGGTGTCAATTGAGAAGTATGATTTACTTCTTATTTCATTAGAAATATATACAATTACTATACAGGCTTTAAAATATTTATTTTACTAGGTATTGAACTTAATGAAAAATAAGTAAAAGAAGCAAAAAAGAAGAGAGGAAGATAAAACACCTATTTATTTTTTAATTTAATTTTATTTCATTTCTTCACAAAAAGCAAAGAATTGGTTTACAAAAAGCTTAGCATACAGATAATTCTATTCATGATGTTCCACCGACTAAGTTACCCGTATTAAAGAGGAACCATTTGTTCTCTTTAACACATCAGCCTTAAAATTGAGATGATTGTTGTTCAGATTATGAAGAATCACATCCTAATAATAATCTTTCCTTTCCAAGATAAGAATAAAAAGAACACCCATGCTTTCCATGACTTCAGGTATGTTCATAATAGTTCTCAGATTTTCTTTCTGTACTTTTAACAAATATCACAATGCAGTGTTTTGTGGTAGCCATGTTTGATTGTACCACCTTTTCTCTAGAAAGATTAAAGTTTATAAGACAGAATACTCTTAACTGTAGGTGACAGAGCTGAAAGGAAGTAATTTTTATTCAACTGTGTTTTATTTTGCCTGTTTTCCATAACTGAACACTGATTCAAGTCTAGAGTAGAAGATTTAAGACCAGTGGATTTTTCTCCTAACTTCTCCCAAATCATTTCCCATAAAATCACGATATCTAATACTTCAAACCTTACTTTATAAGACAAGGAGAAGTAGTTAGAACTATTAATCCTTGTAGCTTTTGACTTTAGCAACTGACTTGTAAGAATTATTTTGATAGATTGCTTTATGAGAAAACTGCATTCAAAAAACATTATCTCTATTAAATATTTCACCAAATTCCCCTAAAAATTCTCCACTTGGAACTAATAATAGGACATAGAAAGGTCATAGGAAGTAATGTTCATAAACAGTCTATTACTTTCATATATAGCAAAAAAATAGGTGGTAGAATATAAAATTAAAACTATAACACTTACTATAGCATACAAACTGAAGTATTAAGGACCAAACTTACAAAATATGCTAAGTACCTTTATACATAAACTATAAAATACTGATGAAATAAAAGTCAAAACTGTGTCTTATTAAAGAGAGACCATGATTCCAAACATTACTATAAAAATGTTAGTTCTTCCAACTAGACAAACAGATCAATATGATTTCTAACCAAACCTCCTAGATGGATATTTTTTAGATGTCAACAAACTGGTTTTATATTTTATATGGTAAGACATAGAAATAAATGAGCCTACACACAAAAAGGATATAGTTGGAAAAATCTATTTTCTTTGACTAGAGTTTTATTATTTTAAAGAAAGTGGTATTGGTGAGAGATTAAACCCAGAGATCAATGAAAAAGTAGGTAACCCAGAACAACAGATATACACACAAACATAGCATATATGTGTGTTTATATGTACATATATACATATGTATAAACCATTTTTATGAAAATGCATTGAGGAATGCATAGTTTTTCCCCAACAAATGGTGCTAAATAATTAAGTATTCCTTTAAAAACAAAATGAAACTACACAAAGAATTTACACTTACTGAAAATTACAAGATGATTCACAGATATAATTATAAAATTTTCAAACAATAAGACATCTTGAGAAAATCCAGAAATAAGTCTATGTGAATTGGATAAATCGATAAACATACTAGAATTTCTGTACAATGGAATGCTACTCAACTGTGAGGAGAAATGAGCTATAAAGTCATATTATGTATATTAGTGTTGGAAGGCATTATGATAAAGATATATGCTATATAATCCATATGTATGTATGAAATTCCAGGACAGGAAAAACTGTGACAAATAATACTTTATTGATTGCCAAGGAAGAGAAAAAGATTCAATCATAGAGTATGAGATGTATTTGATCCTGCATAGTAGCAGGATCCAATATAAATATATGTCACTATATATTTATAAAAACCCATAGAATGTTATATAGCATGGAGAGAATCTTAATGCATATAGTTAAAATGTAGCTGAAGAGATCAGGATCCCATATTGAATGTAGACCACCAATGAAGTTCAAACAGTCTCACCTGAACATTCTCAGAATTGTTCTTTTAAAAACCTAATATGGCATGCAGATCATTTAGAGTTGATAATAATGAAAAAAGTCTGGAAATTCAGGGAAAGATATTGCCTTTTCCCTAATTCTTTCATCCTTCTCCAAGGTAAGGAAGTAAACTAAAAATTTAGAGGATTGTAGTCAAGGATGGTAGTATCAAAATGTGGGTTTATCAGTGGTTATATCTTCTCTGTTTGAGAAACTCTCATCTTCCTTTAGAACACACAACCACAATCTGATTTGGTATACCATCCCTCTTTCCAGAAAAAAAATTTAGTTTCTCCCTGAGGCACTAGTACTTGGCTGGATCATTGCAGCACCCTTGGGGGGCACTGTCACCTAGCTTGGAAACACTGCTTTTGAAGAAAGATGAATTTATCCTTTCCTTGTAACAATGTTAAGTCCCCTTTTCTCTTCTTTGTTCACTAAGCTCCATGACTTCACATTTTTCTGTAAGATTTTAACATTCTTGTTTCCTATTAGGGCGTTTGCCTTGCACGTAGCCAACCCAGGTTCGATTCCTCCGCCACTCTCGGAGAGCCTGGTAAGCTACTGAGTGCACCTCGCCCGCACGGCAGAGCCCTGCAAGCTACCCATGGCATATTCAATATGCCAAAAACAGTAACAAGACTCAAAATGGAGATGTTACTGGTGCCTGGTCGAGCAAATCAATGAGCAATGGGATGACAGTGATGACTGTGATTGAAAATAGGATCTAGCATTGTAGCACTGTCATCCCATTGTTCATCAATTTGCTTGAGCAGGCACCAGTAATGTCTCCATTGTGAGACTTGTTGTTACTGTTTTTGGAATATCGAAGATGCCATGGTAGCTTGCCAGGCTCTGCTGTGTAGGCAGGATACTCTCGGTAGCTCGCCGGGCTCTCTGAGAGGGAAGAAGGAATTGAACCCGGGTCGGCTGTGTGCAAGGCAAATGCCCTACCCGATGTGCTATTGCTCTAGTCCATTGAAAAATGTTCCGATGTATATGATATTAAGTTTATTTTCCATAACTAATAAGCAATATGCTATTTTAGTACTGTATCAATAAAAGAACTAGTAAAGATTTTTCCCTTGACCCTGATAACTAAGGAATCTAACAATATTTTAAATATATGAAATGAAATTATTAAAAGTGGTAGAGGGAAAGTAAGTAAATTTGAAAATGAATAAAAAATATGACAAAGGGAACTATAATCTGGATAATAGACAGTGGAAGCATTTCCACAGGGATACAGACTAAAATTCTTTTACTATTACATATGTATTGGGAATTAAATATTAATTAAATGGGTGAAGGATATTAAGAGTCAAGTTTCTCATATTTTGCATAAGAGGTTACAAATAGGCAAGGATAGGAAATTTGAATTATTTATGACATTATGGTTTCAATTTTTGTAATGTTTTTCAGATTTGAGGTCACACCCTGCTGTGCTTAAAGCATACTACTGGCTGTGTGCTCAGGGATAACTCTTGGCAGTACTCAGAGGACCAAATGTGGTTCTGGGGATTAAGTCAGGGTCAGCCATATGCATACAAATAACCAAATCTCTGTATTATCTCTCAGAATCCTACATAATATTTTCAACTGAAGGCCCATGACATAAATCCATTGTTAAGTGCAATACAGTTAGAGATCTATTGTCATCTCGATTCTCATCGATTTGTTCGAGCAGGCACCAGTAACGTCTCTCATTGAGAGACTTATTGTTACTGTTTTTGGCATATCCAATATGCACAGGTAGCTTGCCAGGCTTTGCAGTGCGAGCTCGATACTCTCGATAGCTTGCTGGGCTCTCTGAGAGGAGCAGAGGAATCGAACTCGGGTTGGCTGCGTGAAAGCGAACACCCAACTGCTGTGCTATACATATAAAAATATCTGTTGCCCAAACAACAACAACAAAATCCCACATACAACTCCAGGCTGCTATATGAGTCTTCATAAGTCTTTCTAGAACCTGGTGTTTACTCTTTACCCTTTATTTATAACTGGACCTCATTTATTTGACATTAAATATACATTGCATGTCCACAACCCTCATGTTCAGGAAAGTCTAAAGGCCAACAGAGTGAGATTTTGTAAGAAATAAGTATACTCTAAGAGGGGGTATGGTATCACCAGCAGGTAAACCTCTACCTGTGGGGCGAGTGCATCAGCAGCTTGATGGTGCCTTCAGATTTTCAGATACCCCGAAATTGCTGCTGTGCCTTTGGCCAGACCTCAACGACTTGGGGCAAGTTTACCAAGACTTAAACGGCCAAAAGTTAGGGGTGTGGGAGACATACCTACAAACCACCTCTAGCTCAGCTATATAAGCTCACTTATTGGCCTTATTTCAGAGACCCATAAATCTTGAAAGAGCTTAAAAGATGCAGTTAGAGCCTGTAGCGCAGAGTAGGTGGGAACCCATGATTGAAAGCCCCAGGCTCACTTGGATCAGGACTCAGTCTTCTCCCCAAAGGTCTCCAGTTTTCCAGTAGCTTGGCAGTCACACCCACAAACTGCCCTTGGCGCCATGTAATCTCATCAACAGCCAAGACCCAGAGACTGTAAACTAAAAGTCCTAGAAGAGAGTATCCCAGAATGCCCTGACCCTGTGCCAGGCTGTCTTCACTAGGGCACCTCGGAGGGGAGTGGGTTGAGTTTCCCTCCCTGCACCAAGCAGAACCCTGGCAGCTGAAAACTTCCAGAATCCAAGCACCGCCATGCCCAAGTCCACTCTCTACATGCTCAGATGAGCCTCACCCAAAACGGGATGAATCTCACCAGGGAGTGGACCGGCAGGAAAACCCAAGTATGTGGGAACCCGTGACTGAAATCTCCAAGCCTGCTTGGATAGGGACTGAGCTTCTTCCCCCCAGGCCCCCAGTTTTTCCAGAAGCTTGGCAGTCATACCCACAAACTGCCCCTGGTGTCATGTAATCTTATCAATGGGCAAGACCCAGAGACTATAAACTAAAGTTCCAGGGAGAAAATGACACAGAATTTCCTGGACATCATATTCTATCCATAACAAGCAATACAAAACAATTTATCTAGCATTGCCCTTTCAGCACGTTTGAGCAGTGGTGAGACTGGTGTCGAAATATCAAATGTAATCAAAGTAGAGAGAGGGTATGGGAGAAATTGTCTGCCACACAAGTAGGGGAAGGGTTGTAAGTGGGCGGGGGCTGGAAGAGCGGAAAATACTGGGGATTTTGGTGGTGGAAAGTATGCACTGTTGAAGGGATGGGTGTTTAATGATTATATGACCGAAGCTCAAACTTGAAAGCTTTGTAGCTGTATCTCACGTGAATCAAATAAAGGAGGAAAAATAATAATAAAATATTAAAATAAAGTTAACATTCAGAATGGACTGAAGCAATAGCACAGCAGTAGGGCGTTTGCCTTGCACACAGCCGACCTGGGTTCAATTTCTCTGCCTCTCTCGTACAGCCCGG
Organism: Sorex araneus; assembly: GCF_027595985.1. Lineage (NCBI taxonomy): Eukaryota > Metazoa > Chordata > Mammalia > Eulipotyphla > Soricidae > Sorex > Sorex araneus. Next base: position 105,278,183 of record NC_073305.1, read on the forward strand.
CAAGCTACCAAGAGTATCTTGCCTGCACGGTAGAGCCTGGCAAGCTACCTGTGGTGTATTCAATATGCCAAAAACAGTAACAAGTGTCATGATGGAGACGTTACTGGTGCCTGCTCGAAAAAAATCGATGAGCAACGGGATGACAGTGACAGTGACAGTGAACATTCAGAATGGAATAAAAAAAAGTAATGTGGAGTTCATGCCCAATTCAATCAGCTTAATCAATGGCTGAATAAATAGAAGTACTCCTACATTATTAAAAAATTAAATTAAAAAAATAAAAAAGAATGCTCTAAGAAACTCCAATGCTCACCTGCTTATAGTCCATACTGTTAATTAACAAGTGAAGTGTATCTATCTATCTATCTATGCATATATAAATAAATTTGAAATAAATGTATGTATATGTATATATGTGTGTCTGTGTATATATATGTACATATATAATATGAAATAAATAAAGTGCACACTGAGGAATTACCTGCAATTTATAAATAGATTTTGCATAAATTTATACTAGAATATAATTTTTCCACTATAAACTTTAGCTACACATAGTGATGCCAAACTAAAAGGTAATATAAAAAAATGAGGGAACCTAAGAATAATTTTGTACTTGAAAAGGAGTAATAATAACAAATACAACTAAGTGGTGACCTAACAGAAATCTGATGAATTACCTCAGTCAGGAAAGCAAGGTTCATATTAATAGTGCTAACTCGCATTGACAGCACATACTATTGATGTGGTGGGAGAAGATATATTTATCTCTGTGTTTTTCATTCTTAAAGTCTGTGACCCTAATATTTTAATGAGAACATCAGCAAACCTTACTTGATAGATATTTTACAAAGTACTTTACTAGTATGCCACAAAATTGTGAAGGCCATAGGTAACCTGGAACAACTGTCAAAGTTATAATTAAATATTATATAGTATGCTGGTGGAGATTATGAAAAAATAAATAAAAAATAAAAATATAGATTGTATGTTGTCACTGTCACTGTCATCCCATTGCTAATCAATTTGCTCCAGTGGGCACCAGTAATGTCTCCATTGTGAGACTCGTCATTACTGTTTTTGGCATATAGAATGTGCCACGGATAGCTTGCCATGTTCTGCCGTGCAGGTGAGATACTCTTGGTAGCTTGCCAGGCTGTACGAGAGGGACAGAGGAATCAGACCCAGGTCGGCCACATGCAAGGTGAATGCCCTACCCGTTGTGCTAATATTATAAACAAAAAATGGATCACACAAAGATTATAAACTGGAAGAGGAGGCATTAAAGTGACTAAAAATTTCTAGTTCTTAGACATATCTACTCAAAGAAATTAAGTAAACTGTCAACTTCACAATGAATTAGGATTTAGATCCATGATCCCTACTCCAGTGCTCATTATACTAAGACATACCTTCCTATTTTTCTCCAGACATTAGAATTACCTGATCACTTAAAAAATCTACTTTAATATAAAAGCAGGACAAAAACATCAGCAGTTAATGCTTGGATATAAGGAAGTCTACCAAATTGATCTTTCTTTCACAAGTGATAAATTGAAGTAGGTATTAGTACCTACCATCGTTACAGGAATGTGAATTTTAATAATCCTGCCACAGATCCTAGAAAAGGCAGGCTACTAATAAAAATAAATAGGTAGGCCAGAGAAATAACACATAATTGTACCACTCTTTCCACTCTGGGAAGTGAAAAAGAGAAATTAAAGGAATCTTTAGGAGGCAATGAAAGATATGTTATTAAGAAATAAAAGCCTTTAGGAAAAACCAATTTACTTGTGACTTTCCTTCTTTATCACAGGCAAAAGTTTCTTTTCCCTGCCTTTTCAGAAGGGGGGCAAATAAGGTGTAGTATGTACAAAGACTTAAAATTCTTATGTTATCAGCTGTCTGGTCTCTTTGAACTGATTCATAGAAAGCATGTGTTCTCACTAATTGTTTTAAGTAGTTGACTCACTTTCTTTATTATTCCTTTGTGTTCAAAGCTTAAGTTAATGATTGCCCATGAGGGAGCCCAAAAATGAGTGCTCATAATCCTTAAAACTGTTTCTTAACTGACTTGTTCATGTATAAAAGCATTCATATTCTTGACTTTGTAAAAACCAGATCAAAGTTTATACAGACCACTAGGTATGGACTAGAAAACATGAAGATGTCATTTCTTTTTTTTTTTTTTTTTTTTTGCTTTTTGGGTCTCACCCGGCGATGCACAGGGGTTACTCCTGGCTTTGCGCTCAGGAGTTACTCCTGGCGGTGCTCAGGGGACCATATGGGATGCTGGGGATCGAACCCGGGTCGGCCGCGTGCAAGGCAAACGCCCTACCTGCTGTGCTATCGCTCCAGCCCCGATGTCATTTCTTTTACCTAGTTTAATTATGTATCAACTAATTTCTTACTTTGCCTGCGAAAGAAGGCATAAAGGAAGCACAAAAGGAAGACTCAAAAGATACACTTACAGACTCATACAGCTGTTTACAGGTTTGGCTGGCATCAATTTTCCCTGCAAAAGGAAGCTGTGGGAACCGTTGTGTTTAATTCATGTACTATTCTGTAATCAATTGTCCTCATCACCTTGAATAATTACTATACATGTTGGAAAAAAATAATACTCTCAATTAAAAATTGTGATTAAAAATGCATTTAAAGAGAAAAACAGCTCTTGGATATTTGACAACTCTGGAATTTAGGATTGGCAAAATCATGCCAAATGAAATGTAAGCACAGGAAATACTATTTTTATTTTTTTACAGTGCCAATTATTGAACCCAGGACATCATACGTGTAACGCAGATGCTTTACTACTGAGCTATGCTCCAAACAAGATATTTATTATTTTGCCTTTTTATTTTTCATGAGGGAGGCAATACCTGGTCATGCTTAGGGACTATACCTGGCTCTGCGGACCATGTGGTTCAGAGGATCAAACCTGGGCCCTTTGCATGCAAAGACTTAGGTTAGATGGTATACTCAGCCCACTGTACCTTCTCTATAACTTAAAAATATTTATTATGAAGGATAGGTATATTAGCCATTCTAACTGTTGGTAGTCAGCCCAGGGGCCTGAAAAGGGCAATATTAGATTTATACTAAAATAGATATGGAGAAAGCAGATGCAGAAAAAAAAGTCACTTTACTGTCCATTTTAAACTGGATTTGACCCTTGGACTGGGCTAAATCACCAACATTCTAATAAGCCACAAAGAATAAGAATAAGCTGTTGAAGAGGACTGAGAGATATCTCATCTTTCTTTTTCTCTATATATGAACTTCCACCTCCACTGCCACCCCACCCACAAACTCACACACCTACCTAGGTTTATCTTGGGAAATTGATTGTGTATCATGGAAATTGAAAGAAAAATCTGCGTGATGCATGGACTTTTGTTCATCATAATGCATTTATCAATAACTTGGGACAAATGTGTCATACAAATATAAAATTGAAATTAAAGAAATAACAGGCTATAAAACTCATGTAAACTTTTTGCAATTTTTGTAGCTTTTCTATCTAAAACTAGTCTATTAAGTGTTTAAAAACATAGGTTCATATGCTGGAAATATTTTATTTAGCATTAAAGTCATTTGCTAGTTGTGTGAACATGAGCAATACATTTTTATTTCCCCAGTTTCCTCACATAAAAATTATAGATAATACAATTGAAAATCTAAGATATGAAATATTGTAAATATTTTAGGCTGTTTCTGAGTAGTCAATGATTATTTGAATTCTCTGCCAGATATAGAATGCTTTTTTTTAACAGTGCTACAATTTTTATGCATTTTACTTTCATAAAGTAGTTCACAATAGTTCATTACAGATAATATTCAAAGACCCACCGAACCAGCTAGCATCTTCCCACTACAGTAAGAGGAAAGTATGTAAAGTTTGCTGTATTTCATTCTGGGACCATTTAAGCCTGTATATACAAGAATACAAGCAAGTATGTTAAAATAAAACACACATGTGCTATTTTAGGTACATCAGCGGACAAGAGTATAAGAGATTGCTCCAGGAAATACTGCGTCACTCTCTTCCAGGACCTTCATTTTATAGTCTGTGGATCTTGGCTTTTGATGAGATTACATGGGGGTAAGGGAGGGTGTAACTGTCAAACTACTGGAAAACTGGGGATCTGGGTGGAGGCCCAGTTCTGATCTGAGCAGGCTTGGAGATATGGGTCTTGCATATATGGGTTCCTCTGCAGGTTTCTTCATGGGTGAAGCTCGTTCAAGCATGTGGAGAGTGGCCTTGAGCATGACTGTGGCTGGGTTCTAGAGGTTTTCAGCTGCTGGGGCTCTGCTTGCGGTGGGGAGGGAAACTCAACCCACCCCCCTCCAAGGGGCCCTGGTGAAGACAGCCTGGCATGGGGTTGGGAGATTCTGCAGACTTTTTTTTGAAAGAATTTTAATATATTTTATCTTGAGTTTGACTCTTATTCACACCCAATATTTTTCCATCCGAATCTTTCCTTATTAGAATGCTACATTTTTTAATTGTCTGCAACATCATGAAGCATAAGGACTTTGAAAGAAAAAAAAACATTTTTTTTAACATAAGGTTGAATTCCCAGAAACTAATCAAACCAAATCTTGCAAAGATAATTTTAAGTAACTGAATTAATATGCACCTTTTGGTTCTGGCTATGACAAACTGCCCTGGCTCCCAAATAATTTAAAAACATCTAAATTAAATAGAAATATGTGAAGATGTATAGAGTTTTATTTTGAATACTTTATGAAACTACCAACACTGGACAACAATCTAGAGGTTAGCAAAACATACTCAGTGAGGCCAGTATTTGCAGTATGATCTGCCTGAGGGCATTTTCTGAATTAATGTGTGGAGAGAGGCAGTCTCCAGGTTGAAGAAACAAATTAATTTTAAAGCTGCTAAGGCAGAAAAGATAAGGATAAGTATGGGATACCATAGAGAAATTATTTGCAGAACAAGGTCCTAAAAACCTAGGAAGCATTCCTATCAGGTCTTTAGCTAACTCCCAAACTTTGCATACAAATACTGAAACTTTCACAGAAGAGAGATACAGAGACAGTAAGACACCAAGAGAATGAAAACAACTGAAAAGGTGGATGATGACAGGTCTTTCTTTCTTTCTTTCTTTCTTTCTTTCTTTCTTTCTTTCTTTCTTTCTTTCTTTCTTTCTTTCTTTCTTTCTTTCTTTCTTTCTTTCTTTCTTTCTTTCTTTCTTTCTTTCTTTCTTTCTTTCTTTCTTTCTTTCTTTCTTTCTTTCTTTCTTTTTCTCTTTCTTTTTCTCTCTTTCTCTCTCTTTCTCTCTCTCTTTCTCTTTGTCTCTCTTTCTTTCTTTTTTGCTTCTTTACAGTAAGTAAACTGGAGAGATAGCACAGTAGGTAGTGCATTTGCCTTACACTAAGTCCATTTGGGTTTGATTCCTCCACCCCTCTTGGAGATCCCAGCAAGTTACCTAGAGTATCTTGCCTGCAGGGCAGAGCCTGGCAAGCTACCCATGGTGTATTCAATATGTCAAAAACAGTAACAACAAGTCTCACAATGGAGACATTACTGGTGCCCGCTAGAGCAAATTGATGAGCAACAGGAGGACAGTTACAGATATTATTTCAACTTATATATAACTGCTTCAAACCTCAATTATTTAAGCATAACAAAACAGAGATGGTCATAGTGAATAAAAAAGAAAAAAAAAAACCTCTCAACTATATTGTTCTTACCTACAGGAAAGGAAATCCACTTTTTTTTTTTTGCTTTTGGGTCACACCCATCAATGCATAGGGGTTACTCCTGGTTCTGCACTCAGGAACTACCCCTAGCAATGCTCAGGGGACCATATGAGATGCTGGGAATTGAACCCAGGTCTGCCTCGTGCAAGGCAAATGCCCTACCCGCTGTGCTTTAGCTCCAGCCCCAGGAACTCCACTTTAAACATACGACAAATGTTGAAAGTAATGTAAAAAAATACCATACTAACAATTATCAAAACAATTATCAAAAGAAAGCAATGATAGTAATATTACTTCAAAGAGAGTAAACTTCAAAGCAACAAAAGTTATTAGAAAAAAGATTGATAGTATCATCATAAGAAGTTCAGTTCCTCGAGAATAAAACAATTCTTGTTGTTCCTGTTGATTTTTGAGTTACAGCCATTGTTGTCCAGGTCTTCATCCTGGTTCTTTGGTTACTGATAGCTCCTGGGGGCTTAGGGACCCATATGGGATACTGGGAATGAAACCAAGGTTGGCCATCTGTGAAGTAAGCACCCTATCTGCATACTATCACTTCATTCCCCCAAAATTCTTTTTTTCTCCCAAAGGTCAATAAGTGCAGAAAAGAGGCTGAATTTCAAGAACAACCAGAGTCAGAGAATCTTGACAAAACCTTAGCCACTGAGTCAAAAGCTTAGAAAATAAATACCCTACCTGTAATTAAAAGGACATTCTTTTATCAATCTTGACACTGATAGGGTAAGTTTTTGGATGTTAATAAACATTTATTGAATGAGTAAATTAATGATAGCAAATGGGATTATATGATCTGAAGTCACCAAGCAGGTAGAGGGGGCCTCTTAGCAATCAGTTTTAGAAAATCAAATAAACGAGATGTGATCTGATAAGGAGATTCTGCTACAAGCCCCCAGCTCTAGACTGAGGTATATTGGCCCAAAGGCTAAGGTTGAACCCACTTTGGAGATAATTCCCACCTTGGAAATAACACGAATAGAGACCTATTGAGAAAATGATGCTAGGCAAAATGTCAAAGTGTTCTAGACCCGTTAGTCAGAAAATGCTTTAGCAGGAACAAAAGGCCTAGCCTGACTGAATATAGTCCCCTAAACTAAAAATCCATTTTTCTTTCTGATTCCCTCAATAGACTCTTAAATATACCATAAATCCCAATTTAGAAATGACCTGTTTGGAAAAGACAGCTTGGAAAAGGTATATAAAATCAACTTTGCACAAGCAAGCAAGGTGCATTCTATTCGGGATTGCACGTGCCCCATACCATCTTTCCTCTACTTTCCAGAGTTCTTTTCTGATCTCTCCTATCTCTAGAGAAGTCACATTCTCTCTTGAATATATTTATTTTTCTTACACCTTTCAAACAAAATTCCTTTGTTTTACTGTTTATCTCCTCCTAAAATTTCTTTCTGTGAAAATTAGCAACAAACCTGGAAAGCCCAGGCAGAGGTCAGGATAAATATTTCCTTTTCCAGCAAAGGTCATAATCTCACCTCAACCGAGAATCATGTTTTCCCAATACATCAGGTAGATGGAACTAGTTTCTATACTATGAAGATCAAGTTGGTTGGAGGTGCAGCTTGACAATTACATTAGAAAGATTAGGACTAGAATTTTGTGCCATGGAGTTGTTCATCCTGAGTTTCATGAGTCATGCTATTCCTGAGCATTTTGCCAGCAAAATTTTGGTGGACCAAGTGTAAGATTTGGAACACAGTCTCAGTTGCAGCTACTTTCCTTTCTTTGGCTCCCCATTTATTCCATAGGCAACAGATCAATTATACACTGTACTCTTTTGTCTAAAATTATTTGTTCCCTTTTAACTTAGTCAAATATGGCTTTTTAAATGAAATAACCAAGTTTTCCCTAAGGTTTTATATATACTGACCATTTTATTTAGGTTGGTACTGGTAACATTTCTCCATTCTAAAAATACAGCTGACTTTACAAGCTTCCATATAAATGACTAACTTGTCAAGCAGAAAACTGCCAAAAACAGAACAAAGGTATAAATATTTATCAAAAAATAAAAAGCAAAAATTAAGTGTTTCGGAGTAATGTCATTTATCTGATAATCGAAAATAAAATATATTTTAATTTTATATATTGTAATGAAGAACAAATTACACATGCATTTAATATAAAGTATATGATTTAATTTGATCGTAGGTAAACAAATTCCAGGATGGAGAAGCAAATTAAAACATTTAGATGGGGGGGCTGGAGTGATAGCACAGCAAGTAGGGCGTTTGCCTTGCACGTAGCCAACCTGGGTTCAATTCCCAGCATCCCATATGATCACTGAGCCCTGCCAGGATTAATTCCTGAGTGTAGAGCCAGGAGTGACCCTGTGCATCACGGGGTGTGACCCAAAAAGCAAAACAAAACAAAAAAAAACATTTAGATGGATTTGATTCGTCAAAATAGGCATTTGGTGCTAGAAAATCAATGGGGATATGTGAAAATAATACTGACCAAAAGTTTTATGCTACATAAAAACACTGAAATTTGTTAGAGAGAAAAATACTAATACATGGGTCATCAAAATAAATTTTTAAGGGGATCATTTTCTTTATTAATACAAAGATCTCAGGGTTAGATAAATAAGACATGGATTAAGGCATCTTCCCTGCCATTTGGCAGGCCCTCATTTAAACCCCAGAAGCTTCTGAGATGTGCCAGAAGACAAAAGCTGGAAGTAGCTCCCTCCTAGCACTGCCAGGTGTGAATCCCAAACCCCACCCCTCAAAAAAAACCTCAAATTAAAAAAGTCAAATATGAGCCTTTTGTTGGTAGAAAAACGATGCAATTTCTTTGATAAATATGGAGGATTTTAAGAGTGGGGAGAGAGAGAAGGGAGTTGCTGATCACACCAACCCAACAGGTATAAAATGGGGCTGTGTTCGTAAAAAAATTGAGAACAGACACTTCCTTCAAGAAGGCATACAGATGGCCAGTGGGCATATGAATAAGTGATTGTCATTATTATTATTAGAAAATGAAGAAAATAGTCAGAAATATTGGTACAAAAAGAGTGGAAGGGTGGAGGGTCAGGTGAACATAGTAGGTCATTTTAAATCTCACCATGTGACAGGTAGCCAATAAAAATATATATAGGATGGTTGGGGATATGGCAACAGATAAAAGGTCCCAAGCCCCACTCTTTCTCCTCAGACCCACACTTTTCCTGACTTCTCTCTCTCTCTCTCTCTCTCTCTCTCTCTCTCTCTCTCTCTCTCTCTCTCTTTCTCTCTCTCTCTCTCTCTCTCTCTTTGCATGTGCCCCCCAGAACACTGCAGGATCAGATAGGTCTCGATTGCCTGGACAATAGCTGAGTATAGGCAGACCTCATAGGCCCAGATGGTAGCAGAATACAAGCAGGCCTCAGACACCGAAAGTTCAGCATCAGGCAGGGCTTGGATGCCCAGACAGAGAGACAAACACTAATCACAGGAATCTCATCTATGGGCATATGGCTCTAGCCAGAGACTAGTTATGCTGGGAGAGGATGACAGTAACTGCTGGGATATGGTTGAGAAACCCCTAGACAGGTACAGAGCACAGGGATCTTGCCCACATGCATGTGGCTGTGGCCGGAGACTAAGGAACATGTACATGGAATAGAGAATGAACATGAACAGAATGTGGCTATCATTCATGGGAGGCCAGTAGATTATGTGGGATGAGACATGGAGCAACACCATGGACAGGGTGAATAATGTCATTCACAGGGAAAAGAGAGGCCTGGACATTTGGGGAGGGACCCAGAATCATGTACTTTAACTGTACAACTCTACCTTCTTAATCTTCAGAGTTTTATATGCCAATCTCCCATACCATTTTCAAGAACCCACCAGAGAAAGAAAATACACTTTTGTGATAATATCACCTCACACCTATGAGAATAACATATATCAGAAAACTTCAGAAATAGCCAGTATTTGTGGCAATTCAATGTGAAAGAAACTTTAAAGGAGAGAATAGGAGTGTAGTGGACAGGGTATTTACCTTGAATGAAGCTAACCAGGTTTAATATCTGGGAACCCAAATGGTTCCCAAGTCCTGATATGAGTGACCCCTGAGTACAGGTCCAGGAGGAATTCCCAATCCCTACCAAGAGTGGCCCCCAAACAAACAAAAAGAAAGGATATTAATATCTTATATAGTTTAGTCTATATAAATAATGGTATGGGTATTTCGCAAAGAATTAAAAATAGAACTCCATATTACCTAATGGTTTCATTCCTTTAAATTTGTGTCTCAGGTACACAAAAATTTTAATGCAAGTAGACATATGTACACTTATGTTCATGTCAATACTATGTACCATAACCAAGATATGGAAACAATGCAAATACCTAATGACAGAGGAGTGGATAAAGAAGTTGTGGAATATATATATATATATATATATATATATATACATATATATATACACACACACACACATATATATATACAATAGAATACTATTCAGCTATAAGGATGAATTCATGTCTTTTTCTACAATGTAAATTGACTTTGTGTGTGTTGTTAAGCAAAATAAGTCAGAGGGAGCATAAGCACAGGATTTTCACTCATAAGTGGTATGTAAAGAAACGAAGCAATGGAATGAACAGTATATAGTGATGCTAATGTTGTTGAACGTTATTTACAAAATTGAGGTTACTAAGCAGTGGCAACTAGAGTCTGGAAGAATAAAGGAGAAAATAAAGGATGCTAATGTTGTTGAACTTTATTTACAAAATTGAGGTTACTAAGCAGTGGGGACTAGAGTCTGGAAGAATAAAGGAAAACATGGACTAGAGTGGTAAAAGATGGTGCTAGAGGCTCTTTAGCACTTAGATGGATGAACAGTAATCTTGCACACTAAGAGTATAAATGTTAACATGAGTATTACCAAGTTATATCAGCTATAATATGAATAAATAAATTAAATAGGGCTATTCAATTTATGTACATAAATATACTAGTTTAAAAGTAATAAAAATAGAGTGTGGTTTCTGGGGTTACAATTATAAATTTAAAGTGAACTGCCAGTTAAGAAAGCACAGAGACAGTGATGCAGGGTTTAGATCACTTGGTTGGTGGTGGGTGCAATAACTTTGTACATAAATATTATAAACTTTAACAGTATTGCAACCATGTCATCAAACTGCAAAAATAATTTTGTGATACTGTCTAATAAAGAGATAAAACAATCTATTTCAGAAGCACATAAATAAAAAAGTTAAAAATACATAATGACAGCTTTGTGAGGTTGAAATACTTATCTTTATGAATTGACCAAATCAGGAAAGGAGAAATGTTATAATGGGAGAGATACTCGCACATAACTGACATGCATTGATTCCCAAGCCATCATATGGTCTTCCAAACTTCCCCAGGAGTAATCCCTGAGCACAGAGTCAGGAATAAGTTCTGAGCACTGCGGAATGTGGCCCAAATGCAATGTACAAAATAAAGCAAAAGGATTGATCAAATCAAATGCAAAAATGAGTATAAATTTTATAATCTCTAATAGTATAATTAAATACAAATATGCACATTAGATACACTTATATACACTCTGAGTCTACAATGTGAATATTCACATTTGTGAATATTCACATATAATGTGTAAATATGCATATTTATATATATATAAACTTTTATTTATTCTCTCTTTTTTATTTTTGATTTTGGGTCATTCCTTAGCAGTACTTAGAGCTTAGTGCTGGCTCTGCACTTAGCTATTATTCCTGGCAGGGCTTACCACCAGGTATGGTGGCAGGAAGTCATTCTGGGTTAGAGGCATACAAGGCAAGCACCCTACAAACTGTGATATCATTCCAGTCCTGTACCATATATTCTGATCACCATAAATATTCTGAATGCCTTATTCTTCTTCCTCTCTCTCTCTATATATATAAATTCATTATTGTAAGTGACTACATAATTAGTCAAGAATGAGACTATACTTCTGCACTTCAAGCTTGACCAAATATTTTGAACATATTGCAAAATATACTGAGCTCTAAGACTACAGTAAAATGTTATCATGTTTCATGATACCATCTCCCACACCAACCCTACCCAATGTTAAGTATTAGCAATAAAAAATAAAATAATTTCTTACAAATTATTTTAGTATTTATTTCTCCATAGATATTTTAAGTCAAGGTAACTAAAATAATGTATCATTGAAAAGTTTAAAAGCAAAATGTCAGAGGACTCAACAAATTCTATGTCAGGATTTCTTATTATGCAATTACTGGTGATGGGAAATAGAATCCCCAGAGAAGAACGGTCATTTAAATAACTCCATGGGAAATGTTAATTTCATAAAATAGAATATTTCTTGGACTGGAGCAATAGCACAGGCAGGTAGGGCATTTGCTTTGCATGCGTCTGACCCAGGTTCGATTCCTCCATCCCTCTCGGAGAGCTAGGCAAGCTACCTAGAGTATCCCGCCCGCATGGCAGAGCCTGGAAAGCTACCAAAAACAGTAACAAGTCTCGCAATGGAGATATTATTGGTGCCCACTCGAGCAAAGCAATGAACAACAGGACCACAGTGCTACAGTGCAGAATATTTCTTGCATAATTTTTATAAAGTCATATTAAATAATTTAGACAGACTGCGTGTTGTGTTGTGGGTAAATTCCAGAGTCTCCCTCATTTGAAGCTTGTGTTCTACTGAGTCACATTCTCAGCATCATGTTTAATCATTTAGTCAATACATGTTATTTTCACCTTTCTAAGGAATTACATGAACAGATTTCCTTGCCCAAAGTTTATAATATACAAGAGTATATGCTATTAAAATTAGAAACAAAAGCAAGAGTTGTTGAGCTCATTCAGTAATACAACAGATGTTCTGTAAGCCAATGACATTAATAATTATTTGCAAGGACACATATATTTGTATGAGCAAATACTAATAATAGGCCAGAACAATAATAGAGAAAAAAAAGTGAGAACAAAATTTAGAGTTACAGAAACATAAAGACAAAATAAGATTTTAAACTGGCACTAAGCCATAATTTTACCTCCTAATTCTAGATTCCTAATTGTAGACTCCATCCCAAGTCAAACCAAACTGGAAAATGATTCACTGATTCTTTTATACTTGAAATTATCTTAAAAAATGTTAAAAAATTTAAAAATATTAAAAAATTTAAATTTTTATATCTTTGTAATTTGCCTTTCTTCCTTCTTCCATTCTATCTATGCATTTAAATATAATTTTATAAGTATGACTATTTTGTGTAATGCTAACTACTTATCATACCTATTCTTTATATAATTTGGAATAAATATAAGATCACCCAAAATACAACAAAACCACTCATACTGAAGTTTAATCAAAGATAGCCCATTTACTATCTTATTGATAATATTTTAATTTATACAATCTTACCACTATTCTGTTATCAATGTGTTGTTGTAGCATAATTTTAAATACATATTATTCTAAAAAAATATTGTTTTTAACAGTAATGAATATTCCTAATGTGGTAAGAAGTACTGTGACATTTGAGAACATGTCACAATACCAAGGAGCAAGGTATCTCAAATTGACATTGTAATATAATAATAAAACAATCATCAAATACTCATCATAAAAACAATCATATAAATTTCATATATAACAGTGCTAAGAATTCAGTGCTGAAAATTCAAGGAGAAAAGAGGCAGGCTTTGAGATTACTTTTCTATAAAAGATACCAGAAAACCTCACAAAATTGACACTTGTAAAGGTATTTAAAGGGTGTGATGACGTATATACTTGGGTCAGATATGGTGCAGCAGAGAGCAAATAAAAGTAGATAGGAAGATTATGAGATAGAACAAAGTTTGGCATGTTTGAGGAGCAGCAAATAAAAGTAATTGATGAAGCTAACAGTAGAGCAGTTAGTATGAGAAAAGTCAGACCATCAACAGGACAAGAATGTTGCAGATCTAAGGCAATAGCAAAGTCTTAAACTTTAAGTTCTGTGTGAGATGCTATGCTATGAGTAATATTATGAGTGAGATGTTATGAGATGGTCGAGTTTAAAATGAAACTGTATCATCAAAACACATTTTGAAAGGTTTATTACACCTATTATGTTAAAGTACACATTAGTTGAGTGAGAGAGTAGAGTTGAGTGCAGAAACAAAAAGGCTAGAAAGTCATTTTAATTCTGGAGTTAAAAGCTTGGGGGCTAGGACCAAGTTGGAATGCAGATGATGATACTTGTTGATATTTGGATTTATTGTAGAAGATCCATTAAAATGAATCAATGTTGGATATGAGTGGGCATGTGTTTTAAATTTTATTTAAGCAAAAATTAATTAAGAGCAATTTGGTTGTAATTGTTAAGTTTCTAGCAAGATGTAGAAGGCATCAAGATTTTGATTATTGTTATGTCTCTGAAGTAGCGTACTGTGTGGTCTGTAGTATGTACTCAAGAAAGATTTTCTAAATTAATGATAAATTATTTTATCATTAATTAATTAATTTATAAACTGCATAGTATTTCCTTAATAATATGAGAAGATGCACACAATCTGTCATTTAAAAACTACTGGTTTTTCAATAGTTTCTTTCTCTATAGTTAAGGAATCAGAATTAAATACTATTTTAACGACAAATTGCTTTCAGTGTGAATGAGAAAACCAAGAACCCCTGTCATGAAATAAAACAAATTGGCACAGTAATGCTTAGATAAGACTTGTAACCTCATTTTACAGAAAAGTGTGTATGCATTTTATTTTCGACCTTCAGCTAGTTCATTGGTAATATGCCCAATTTCTCTTAAGTTCTCTTTTTTTGTAAATTAAAATATACATTAATATACTATGGTATATTTTCTTCATACCTATTATAAAAAGTATTTAATGCAATTTTATATCTATCTTTTCAAATTACTCATATTAAGTAGTATTATCTTGATCCTAAGTATATTAACAGTAGTGACATTAAATAACTATAGAATATAATTATTCCCCAACTTAGAAAGAATTCCAGAAGTGAGAATTATTATATTATATTATATTATTTGGTATTCTGATTTACATTCCAGACTTTGTATAATTAAAAATTTTATGTTTAGATTGAAGAGAATCAATATAATTTATTTTAGCACATTTCTGATGCAGAATGAACTATATATTTTATATATTTTAAAAAGTAAATATTTCTGTTATTTTTACTTGAATCACCATGAGATACAGTTACAAAGCTGATTATGGTCAGATTTCATAATTTGATGTTGAAATATTTCAATATCCATCTCCTACATTTCCCACCACAAATGTCCTCAACTTTCCTCCCACCATCCTCCGTCCAGCCTGTCTTTATTTATGACAGTTTCTCTCTCTCTCTCTCTCTCTCTCTCTCTCTCTCTCTCTCTCGGTATTATGGTTTGCAATACAGGTACTGAGAAGTTATCATGTTTATTCATTCATCTGTTTCATCACAGTTCTTATCCAGAACTAAAATATCTATAACTAAAATTTTCCAATAACATTACTGAACAATAAAACTCTCAATATTTAAGTCACAAATGTTAACTGATTCAGATAACTTTCTGACATTAAAAGAAAAATGATTTGTAAACAATCTCATTTCATCATGAGTAGAAAATAAAGAAAAAAACATGAACCCCAGGAAGAGCAAAACAGGATTATGCCAATATATTTAATTGAGAAGAATATTATTTTTTATTTTAGCTCTTTTGTTTAAATGACTACCAAATTAAGATGATAATGTAATTGTCATTTTACACCAGTGAGAATGGCACATATCAAAAACATTGGGAACCACCTGTGTTGGCAGGGGTTGTGGTAAAAAAGGAACTACCATCCACTGCAGATAGCAATATTACCTGGTTCAATCTTTATAAAAGGAAAACAACATGGAGATATCTCACAAAATAAGAATTGAGACACCATATAACTCAGCAATTTCACTTTTGTGTATTTATCACAAGGACACAAAAACATTTTTCAAAAGGCTATTTATACCCACCATTATTCATTGAAGTACTTAGAACAATAACCAAGAAATGGAATCTACCTAGGTATACAACAATAGATATGTGAATCCTGAAGGTGCAGTATATATATACCATACATAATGGAATACTATGCAGCTGCAAGGCATGATAAAATCTTGCAATTTCCTGTGACATGGATAAAACATGAAGATATTATGTTAAATGAAGTAAGCCAGAAGAAGGTCAAACACAGGATTATCTTGCTTATATGTGGTATATGTAATAACTTGACAAGAAAATTCAGTGTTTAGGAGGGATGCCTAGATCAGCCCTGGCCCTAAAGTATAGGAAGAAGAGCAGAGAAGGAAAGAAATAATAGGAGGAAGAAAGATTGGCAGGAAGCAACAGGGAGCAGGGTTCAATATGATCCTAGTGCACTGGTGGTGTAAAGGAGTGGTACAGCTAAATATCCCACGACAGAACAACAACACTGAATACAAAAGATCCAAACTCCAATGACCAAACTTATAAAAGAGGCCGTCAAACAGGCAGGCTGGGGATGGGAAGAGGGAAGGGAGGGAACCTGGGAATCCTGCTGGATGGAAGATTACACCTACGGGTCTGGAACATAAATGGAACATGAGATGTCTAAAACCCAACTATAAATAACTTTGTTCTATCTTAAGCTCTTATAGAATTTTTATAATGACAAAATAAAGTAAAATAATGCAAATAAATGACCAGTGCCTAACAGGAATGCCTTTCTGCTTTTCTCACCATAATGCATAGTGTAAGACTATGCTGGAGAAAAAGCTTAGCTAATTGTAGCTACTTAAGCAAAATGTAGAGGAAACGTAAAATTAGGCCTGTGAGACAAATAAGAGTTAAGAGCAGGCTTTGCTTGCAGGAGTCCTGGGTTTGATCCTGGGCACTGCAGCACCAAACCGAAAGAGCAAATCTAAATTTAAAAAATTTTAAAAGTACTTCATTCTGAGATGCTCTGAATTCTGCATCCTCCAAGTGTGGAGTATCTGTTTTATTTGTGGGCTATTGATCTCTCTATCTCTCTCTCTCTGCCACTTTCTCTCTATCACCTTTTCTCTCTTACTCTCATGTACATGCTATGTCCTCTCTCTTTCTACCCTCTCTCTCTCTCTCTCTTCATCTCTCTCTCTTCTCTTTTCTCTGTCTCTCTTTTTTTTCTCTCTCTCTCTCCCTCTTTTAGGGATGTGGATAACCCATATTTTATCAATTCTTTAAATTAGTAGCCTTCCTCAATCAAGCTTTTTCACCCCTGACCAAAAAAAAAAAAAAAAAGAAAAGAAAAAGAAAAGAAAAGAAAAGAAAAGAAAAAAGAAAAAAAGTAAAAAAGTAAAGTTAACCTAAAAGAGGTTTTTGTAAAACTGAGATTTCTAAATGTATCCATTTTGTTAAAATGGAAAATTTTTTCACAGAAAAGTCTTTCTTCTTTCCCTCAATAGTGTACATGGAAAGTAAATTATAAAATTAAGTAAGGCTTTTATGTGCAGAATAGATGAGTATATATTAATAAGGGAGAAAGTCTTCAATGAAAGGTAAATTTAGCAAATTTTATACAGTTTTTCACCAAAAGGTCATGTTACTCTGTATAATTCTAGTTTAGGGGCAAGACAAGGTATAAAAGTTAATTAAAGTTCTAGAAATGAGACAAATTTTTCAGAAGCATGAAACCCACCCCAACAAACACCTACTTATCTATTCTTTTTTGCCCTTCACTGACAATATTCACTGACTTGAGAACAGATTTAATTAAAGCATGATATGACCTGGTATACTCATATTTTTAAAATATCAAGCTATTCTTAAGCTTATGATTCACGCCAGTTTTTATGTAGTTAAAATTCATTCGAATATGCTAAGTGATTATAAAAATATTTAAATTCTCAGACACTTAATACTTGTAATTTTTTTTCAGCATTAAAAATTATCAAAAACTAATGCCAGAGAGAGAGAGTACAGCAGGTAAGATGCTTGCCTTGTAAATTACCGATTCAGGTTTTATCCCTGGCATCACATATGGTCCCTGAGAACTGCCAGGAGTGATCCCTGAATGCAGAGCCAGGAGTAAGCCTTGAGCAAAGGCAGGTGTGGCCCCAAATGAAAGAAAATGAATCCAAACCAGGAACTTTAATTTCTAAATCGACCCCCTTTTAGGAACCTCTGTATTATTTGTATTTTCAGGCAAATATTTATACATACTCTATCCATGATCTGCAAAACCTAAGTCTTTTAAAAATAGAAACAACCAAGGGGCAGAAAGATTACTCAAAGGGCTGGAGCACATGCTGGCATGCTGGCATGTGTTTTGATCCTTCACCCAAAACGCCACTGGTTATAGCCCTGGCGGTCCTCATCAACGTTGGGTTTAAGCCCAACTGAACTGTTTAGCACTCACAGACAGGCCAAACATTACCAGCACTGGCCTTAAAGTTCCCTGAACACTATTTGGAGATCCTCCAAAAGTATCCAAAATGTCTGCTAATAGGTGACCTGATAAACCACAATTACACAGAAGCAACAAATTCTATTCAGCGATAAAAAGGAACATATCTGTCTATTTAAAATAACAAAATCACTTTTCATACTTCAATTATGCCTGAATTAGAAGCATATGTTTCTTACATTCTATTTGGTGCAGGCATTTTATTTACCATTTTGCCTTGCACATGACCGACTCAGGTTTGATTCTTCTGTTCCTCTCTGAAAGCCCGTCAAGCTACCGAGAGTATCCTGCCCGCATGGCAGAGCCTGGCAAGCTACCCGTGGCATAGTAAATATGCCAAAAATAGTAACAATAAGTCTCACAATGGAGATATTAATGGTGCCCACTTGAGCAAATCGATGAACAACGGGATGACTGTGCTACAGACAGTGACAAAAATCAGAGATTAGGGACAGGGAGACTGAAAGAGTATTAAGGCTCCCACCTTGCATGTGACTGACCACAGTCCAGGCCCTGGCCTTGCACAGGATCCCTGAGCACTTTCACAAATAATCCTGAGAACAGAGTCAGTGCTAAGACCTGGCATGACAGTTGTGCCTCTACCAAAAAATTATTATGAAAATTATTCTAAAATCAGAGACTAAAAATTATAATACAGTAAGAATTATCCCTTTGTCACTTGTCCAAATCTGTGCATTTCTCACCTACTCCTAGATTGATCAGTTTTTAGTTTCTTATCTAATCTTTTATATATACATACAAAGTATATATAAAGGCATATATAAAATAAGTAGCACTGTAGCACTGTCATCCCGTTGTTCATCAATTTGCTCGAGTGGGCACCAGTAACATCTCCATTGTGAGACTTGTTACTTTTATTTTCTTTTGGCATATTGTTATATAAAAGTATATATAAAATAAAGTATAAAGTATATGTAGAATTAACAAAATTTATATATTTTGTTATATACACTATCAAATATGAAAATATATTTCTTTTATTACAATGCAAAGAACCGTGTTTTCAACCTGGCTCTAATCAGAAGCTGCCAGGCACACCGTGGGTTGTGAGGATAGGCATGTAGTATCTGGAATAGAACCCAGAAACATGCACATGCTAGACAATGTGTGTGATCAATCACTTGAACTATCACCCCAGTCACAAGGAAGGCAATTGTTAATGAGTTGCCCTGTGTTCAGGTTTAAACTTTCTTTGCATCTAGGTTTCTCCAATATAAATTCTATGAACCAGCTAGCTTATTTCTAGCCCCTATTTTCTCTGTCAGTATTGAAATGAGTTATTGCAAAATAATTTATTTCTAATTACTCAGTTACCGGAATCACTATTATTAACATAATATGTAAAGTGCCTAATTCCAATCATAATTGTAAAGCTTATTGATCCATGTTCCCTCTGTCAAACCCCTTGTTTGTTGATTAAAATTGTTCTTTCAATTGGAAAATGAGATTCCATATTAAAAAAAATAATATGAGTTGATTTTTCTTTTTTTTTTTAATTCAGTAGTTTATCAACATCCTCTCAGAGAGCCTGGCAAGCTACAGAGAGTATCCTGCCCACATGGCAGAGCTTGGCAAGCGACACGTGGCGTATTCAATATGCCAAAAACAGTAACAAGTCTCACAATGGAGACATTACTGGTGCCCACTCAGGCAAATTGATGAACAACAGGACAACAGTGCTAAAGTACAGTTTATTAACAAAGTTTCTGGGGGATGGGGGTTAAAAAATGTAACTTGTTTTGATCGAATAAAAATGATTTCTGCAAAAGGCACTTTTCCTTTTTGTTACATGAATGCATCTTTTTTGTTTGCTTGGGGCCACACCCATCATTGCTCAAGACTTACTCCTGGCTCTGTACTCAAAGTTCACTCCTGATAGTGTTTAGTGGACCATATGCAGCACCAGAGCCCAAAGTGGGACAGGTGGTGTGCAAGGTGAGAGACTTACCTGCTGCTACATCATCTCTGACTGCTAAACATTGTTTTTAAATAAATGCAATGTTTCCATGGAACAAGGAGAGAGTATCCCTAGAGGTTGTATACCATATACAACATAAGTGTAGATGAATTTAGTCCTCAGTACATCCTGGTCTCCCCAGCACCACCACTGGGATGTAACCCTAGAGATCCCAAGCACTGTTAAGTGGCCCTGGAAATATCCTCTGCAGGGCTCAAACAATGGTGCCTTCTGGGACCCTAGAAGAATTGTTGGGGCCAGAGAGTATAGCAGGTAGGGCCCTGGCCTTGCTCACGGGAAACATGGGTTCAACCTATGGCATTCCATATGGACCCCCATATGGACCCCCAAGCCCTGCCAGGAGTAATTTCTTAGTATGAAATTAGAAGTAACCCTGAGTATCAGATGGGTGCCCCCAAACAAACAAAAACATTAAAATTGGTTCTTATTCCACACATATGCAGACATTTATAGTTTTCTAAAATTTTAGAACTTCATTGACTGTTGTTGGAGTATTGCTGGGAATACTCCTCATGTATGGTGATCACAGTTTCCCTGAGCACCATACATGAGGTCTCCTATAAAAACAAATGAATGAGATCTGTTCACATGATTTGGTGTCTATAGTGAAATTAGAGAGCATTGTTTAAAGAACTCCCCTATTAAAACATTACAATATTACTTGTGAAATGTTCATGGACTAAAAATAGAACATCTCATGAAAGTCTTTCCAAAATGCAAATATCTAAGAGGAGTAACATATTAAGTATTGATGTGTCATCATTTAATCTGAGTTTAGTAAATTAGTCCACTCACATGCCCGATGGCAGTTGCAAATCAGCAGCTCTTGGCAGAATCTGACAACAATCTTGTTTTGTTTGGTTAGCACATAAGTGTTTGCACAAAATTTGAATTTAATGACTTCAAACAAGGCATGTCTCCTCATTTGGGTTTTCCATATTTTTTACAATGTATGCAAGTCACATACTTTTATTATTTCTTGATATTTCAGTTTAAAACCTTTCAATTCATTTGTGGAGGGAAAGAAGATAGAATTTGATTTAATAAAATGAGAGTATTTTCTGGGTCCTCTCTCTTAACGACTATTCTCATTATATCTAATTTTATATCTGATAACTTCTAAATGTAGGTAATTTTATCCTCTATTTTTTACTTTAATTCTACCCAACTGTATTCCTTGATGTCTCATATAATTCATTTAAAAAGTTTACCCTCAAACTTGTTTGTCCTTTTGTGTTTCTTTTTTAATAAATACAGCTTTATTATGATCTCCTTGAGGGCAAAGACAACCTGGTAACTCTAGCTCTTAAGACCTCACTTGGATAATAAAGAGGGCTTTGGTTCCTTTTTCCTAACTTTTTATGTCTAAAAATAATAGTGTTCTCATGTAGCTTTCTCTCACCTCTCCCCTGTGATAACATACATTTTGGCAAACTACATTTTTGAGGACTGGAGAGATAGCATAGTAGGTAGGACGTTTGCCTTGCACGCGATCGACCCGGGTTCAATTCCTCTGCCCCTCTCGGAGATCTCGGCAAGCTACCAAGAGTATCCCGCCCACACGGCAGAGTCTGGCAAGCTATCCATGGCGTAGTCGATATGCCAAAAACAGTAATAAGTCTCACAATGGAGACGTTATTGGTGCCTGCTCAGGCAGATCGATGTTGATGAACAATGGGATGACAGTGCTATAGTGCAGTGCTACATTTTCAAAATAAAGAAATTAAAATTGGTAAAATAATAATCTAAAAATCTGATAGTCTAACCATATTCAGATGCATTCATTTTCCTACTTTCTCAGTGTTTACACAGGAAATTTCGGTATAAGTATAGATATGGGTAACCATTTCTACAAGTATTAAATAAAACTGCTCTTTCACCGGAAAATTCTTCCTCTGTTTTCATAATATAACCTTATTCCATGTTAAACCATGTTTAATTTTCATCACAAATATCATTTTGTCATTTTGAAAAAGATATACAAATGCAACTATATAAAATAAAATGTTTTGATAGTGACTTTTAAAAAATTAATGTTAATTTACTTTAGATCCACAGTAGCTAATGTGTATCAATGATTTATTTATTTATAAAACTGAATAGCATTTTGCAGTATGTATGTACCAATTAATCTATCAAACCATCCATTAAAAACTATTTGGGTAAATTATAAGCATTGTCTATCACAAATCATATTATTGAGTGTTTATATACAGAATTTTACATGGACACTATTTTTTATTTCTTTAGGATAAATGTACACACATAAGGGATAATTAGTTCATAAGTTGACTTAGTATATAATATAATAACACACACATATTCTCCGGTTACCCAGGATACCCCAACCCTGATCAGGAACCTCAGGGTTGCGCCCAGCAATATTCAGGGCATGTTAAATATACATACATGTGCATATAATACTAATTTTGAATTAAATGTTGTATGTTGTAAAATTTTGGACAGATGTATATTTTGCATTGAAATTTTGATTGTCTTGAAATAATTTATGAAATTATAATTTCTTTATTGACTTGCTTTTGTACTTTCATCAAACCATTTAAGTAGGTCTAGTTTTGGATTCTTTTAGTCTGTTTTACTGATCAAAACATCTGTCCCTTCTCTGTACAACAGAATCTTAATTATTATGCACACATTGTCTTAAAATCGGATAGAGCTTCTCTTTCAACTCTATTTTTTTCTTTCAAAGTTATTTTAAATATTATATCCCTTTGACATTTCATGTGAATTTTAGCATAAGTCGTGCCCATATTCAAAACACAGTTACTAGAATTGTGTATCACTTGTATCACTTGTCTTGTTGATGTTTGATTTGCTCGAGCGGGTGCCAGTAACTCTCCACGTAGTCAATTTCATTGTGGAACTGTCCACCGGGAGACTCTCATGTCCAACATTTAGATTTGGCCTTCTGAAACTGTGAGTTACCAAGACTAGAATTTTAATAGATATAATGTTTAGATTATTGATTAATATAAAATGATCGTCATTTTTATTCTTTTGAATCTTTTGATCCATAAACATGGTATATTTTTAGGAGCACCTTAATAATTTATTTTCTGTTTATAATCCTCAGATATTTATTTTACTTTAATGTTTTCCACTTTGTTTAAAAACCATGATTTACAAAGCTGTTCAATTATTTGTTATAGGCATTCAATATTCCAACATCAAACCTATCACCACTATCACCATTCCTCCACTATAGTTTTCATTTTCTTTTTTTTTAAACTTTTTATTAAATCACCATGTGGAAAGTGACAAAGTTCTCAGGTTTATATGTCAGTTATACAATATTCAAACACCCATCCCTTCACCAGTGCCCATATTCCACCACCAGAAACCCCAGTATACCCCCCGCCCCCACCCCCTACCCCCTACTGTATAACTAATGAATTTCACTTCATTTTTTCTTTACCTTGATTATATTCCATAATTCAACACAAAACTCATTATAGTTGTTGGAGTTTCCAACCAAGAGAGACAGACCTACTACATTTGATAATTAGTTTTTCATTGCTGGAAATGAAGAGATATGTAGCCCCACTGCTACAAGTACATAACTCTCTCTCTCTCTCTCTCTCTCTCTCTCTCTCTCTCTTTTTTCCTTTTCCTTTTCCCTTTTTTTTTCTTTTTCCCCCTCATCCCCCTTCCTGCGCCTCATAGTATGGTGTACGCCACGCCGCGTCGGCCAGTGTGGGGCTTTTGCTTAGTTCACAGTCCAGAGAGGTGGCTGCTACATTAAAAACCTTCAATATTTCAACAAAAACTTACTGTTATTATTTGGAGTTTCCCCCCCAAGTCAGACCTGATCAAATGGAACCGTTTCACATTGCTGACAATTATAAATGTTAAGTCGCGTCCGCGTGGTTTTGGATTTCTGTATAAAGTCCAGGGAATTATTCTGCCAGAAATTACATAGCCCAGCTCACAGTCCCAGTGCATTGCTGTAAGAAGTCTCTGAATTCAAAGTCTTTAGGTGCAGAGTGTCCGATTCGCGCTCAGCGGCTCCGGATTTATCTGGGCCAAGGGCGTGCCGGTTACGCCCCCTTCCCATGAATTCCTGGGAGCCCCAAAAGTAAAAACCGAATACCTGTGGGTTTGGAGTCACAGAAGATGGCGCTTGCCACGTGGGTGCCGCCAGGCCACTGCTTTCCGTGCAGGAAGACAGGGTGGGGAGGAAAAAAGTCCACCCCCGGCAGCACAGAGTTGTAGCCCAGTTCGGTGTCCCAGTGCATTGCTATCGGATGCTGCGCTGGATGCCCGAATGTGTTACATCTCTGGAATCAAAGTCTTTAGGCGCAGAGGGTCCAGTTTTCATTTTCTTAACCATCCCTCAAACCTTCCCCTACAACAGACCCACAATAATTAATTTTATGTTGCTTGTTACCACTAAATGGCCAACAGAATGATCAAATATAGTAGAAGAAAATTTGCAAAAGTTTTTGTATCTCACCATAGGGACATTAATGCCTTATCTGAGGAATGATTAGAATTCTTATCACATTTACAATTTTATTTCCACTTGCTCATAGCTAATACATTTGTTAGCTCATAGCTAAAAACAACTATGTTGTTTGTTGCAAATTAAGTCCGTCTCTATTCGTGGAAGGCCGTCCTCTTAGACGGAGCGCGCAGCTTTGGGAGGGACTCACATGAGCGGTGAGAGAGGAAGGGGATACCCGCCTAGCCAGCCAGATCAGCCCTGGTGATCAGTGGGGTGACAGATGCCTTAGCCAGGTTGACCTCCAATTCCTCTGTCCTTCTCAGAGAGCCTGGCAAGCTACCAAGAATATCCCGCCTGTATGGCAGAGCCTGGCAAGCTCCTTGAGGCCTATTGATATGCCAAAACAGTAATAAGTCTCACAATGGAGATGTTAAAGGTGCTGGCTGGAGCAAATAGATGAACAATGGGATGACAGTGCTACCTTATTGCAGAAATTTAGAAAACTTTTGCCCTTTTATTTTAAGAAAATGCATTTCAACTTTACCATTAAATACTATTTCACTGAAAAGGATTTTTGTAATTTGTTTTTAATTGAAGAAGTTGTTGTCTATTCTGGAGTGATAGCAGAATGGGTAGGGCATATGCCTTGCACACAACGGACCCGAGTTTGATTCCTCTGTCCCTCTAGGAGAGCCTGGCAAGCTACCGAGAGTATCCTGCCCTCACAGCAGAGCCTGACAAGCTACCGTGGCATATTCGATATGCCAAAAATAGTAATAACAAATTTCAAAATGAAGCCGTTACTGGTGCCCGCTTGAGCAAATCGATGAACAACTGGACGACAGTGCTACGGTGCTATTGTCTATTCCAAGTTTAGTTAATTCTTTAAGAAGTGTCAGATTAAGTGATTTAATTTTTTAAATTATAGTCTCAGTGATTTTTCTTTAGCCTCAATATGGTGGACTAAATTTATTGATTTATAATATGAAATCAACTCTGCATACTGGAATAAATTCCACATGGTTCAAGTACATATTCATTTTACATACAATGGATATGATTAAAATAATACCATGTCTGGGTGCGATTCCCAAAGGATCTGATTTAATTATCTTGGAATAAGTCCTGAGAGTTTTGATTTTCAAGTTATTTAGGTGATTGAGACATTATTTCTAGGTATTTATCCCCAAATTTGAGCAAATGGTTAGGTTTTAAGGTAGAAGGTTACTTTCACTTCTTATATGTTTTATATGCAGGTGAACAAACATAACAAATTGGTCATCTGCTGTCATAAATATGTCATAAGTAAAAACTGTAGAACATTACTGATAACTAAGACCCTAATAAGCAATTTTGTTATGTGAATATAATTTCTTTAAAAGTATACACAAATTTGAATTTTCAAATCTAGGCTATGAGGTTATCATTGCTTCAGTTCAAAACGAATTCATTAGGTTTCTATCAATATTAATGTCATTGTAACAATTACCTTTGTGACTGGGACAGTGAGTAAGTGATAATTCATGTTTCAATCAACCTTCAGATCAATATTTAGAGCTAAAACAAAGATAAATAATAATTATAATAATTACAAACATTTTACATTTGCTTCGATGTTTAATGTGCACAAAAATTTCATGTTCACTAAATGAATTAATAAAATTAACAATTGTAGTAAAATAGAAATGAAATTCTATTTCTATTCTATTTTATTCTATTCTATTCTAATTCTATTCATTTCTATTTCATTGAAATATATTCATAATATATGAATAGAAGATAAAGTAGCATAAGGTATAAAATTCTTAAAATATTATTTTTTGTGGAGGGTAACCAAAGACAGCCTTTTACAGTACATAGACAGAAAACAAGTTGATAAAAAAAGAAAAAGAATCAAAGAACTGCAGTAGATGAAAGTGGTGAAACGTGGCATTCAAATATATTGAGTAATAGAAATAAAAGTGTATAACTTAAATGTGGTTTGGTGCAAAAACATATAATATTTTTTAATTCTATAACTCTAGTTTTGTTAACATAATCAGTATGATGGAGATGTTATGTCATATACCTTGCTGAGAATATTTCTGATTGGTCTGATGATTCTGATATAATAGTTTTTCATTCCATATGTTTCTATTTATTCCAGCAGCAATGGGTTGCACATAGTTTACTTTCTTCACTCTTCTAAACATCTTCATTCACTAATTTAGATATCCTAAGGATCAAATCGAAAATCTTCTGGTTTAATGTTCTACCCTTAGTAACACTGAGGTGGTTATATCGCCAAAGTTACTTGGAGGGGTGCCCTCAGGCAGCAACAGACTATACTGCCCATAGTTTGTTTTGCAAGAATCTTGCCTAAACTTCCCTGTTGATTGAGGTTCTGCCCTTTGAAATTCAGCCTAACCTCTCTCCCACAACTACCCTAACCCTCTCACTTGGGATCATTTCTCATCTGCATTTTCTCATCTCATTTTTTTTTCTTGACAGGTGGCACATATATACAGTCTTGACATCTTCTTTATAACATAGTTTCTTATCTTTCTCAATATAGAAAAGTTGAAAATTCTGATTTAAGTTCTTTTTTTTTTAATGAATCACTGTGAGATAGTTACAAGCTTTCATGTTTGGGTTACAATCACACAATGATAAAACACCTATCCCTCCAACAGTGCACATTCTCTCCCACCAATACCCCTGGCATATCCTCCCCTTCACCCTCACCCTGCCTCCATGGCAGACAATATTCCCCATACTCTCTCTCTACTTTTGGGCATTATGGCTTACGACACAGACATTGAGAGGTCATTATGTTTGGTCCATTATCTACTTTTGGCATACATTTCCCATCTTGACTTGTTCCTCCAGCCATCATTTTCTTAGTGATCCCTTCTCTCTTCCATCTGCCTTCTCTCTCCCCTTTGCTCATGAAGCAGTCTTCCAGCTATGGTGCAATCCTGCTGGCCCTTGTAACTACTGTCCTTGGGTGTCTTTTTTATGTGATTTTATTCTCTATTCCACAAATGAGTGCAGTCCTTCTATGTTTGTCCCTCTTTTTCTGACTCATTTCACTTAGCATGATACTTTCCATGTCTATCCATTTATAAGAAAATTTCATGACTTAATCTCTCCTAATATTTATAAGAAAATCTCATGACTTAATCTCTCCTAAGAGCTGCATAGTATTCCACTGTGTAGATATACCAAAGTTTCTTTAACCTGTCACCTGTTCTAGGACACTTAGGTTATTTCTAGATTTTGGCTATTGTGAACAGTGCTTCAATGAACATTTATACAGATGTCATTTCTACTGTGCTTTTTGGCATCCTCAGGATATATTCCCAGAAGTGGTATTGTGGGGTCATATGGAAACTCAATTTATAGTTTTTGAAGGACTGTCCATATTGTTTTCCAGAAAGGCTGGACCAATCGGCATTCCCACCAATAAGTGAAAGTGTCCCTTTTTCCCTCACATCCATGCCAATACTGGTGTAAGTTCTTGTTTTCAACAAATACTTTATCAAACTCTCCATTCTGGCTTCTTTCACAATGAATAGTAAAGAGGAACCAAGTTTGATCCTTCAATATTGCTTTGAAATTTGCTTGACTAAATATCTTATTTCCACACTATCAAGTTCTACCTCTCACAGAACATTTGAAAGCTGTTTAACAGGGTTCTTTGCAACATTATAGAAAGAATAGATTTTCTTCAGTTTCCAATGAAATGCTCTCTTTTTCTCTCTTTCTCTTTTCCTTTCTCACTTTTGCTCTCACTATTGCTTTCACTCTGCTCTAGCTCCCTCCCTCCCTCCCTCCCTCCCTCATTCCCTCCCTGATATTCAAGAATGTCTATCACTCAACTTCAAAACACACAAACATGTTCTTAATCTCTATTCATTATTTGGGTACAAAGCCACTTTCACATTTTTATGTTTTTGCTACATGATCACAGAACTTCTTGGTACCAACATCTCTTGGAGTTATATTAAACTTCTATAAAAAAATACCATACCACAAACTAGATGAGTTAAACAATAGGAATTTATTTCTTACTGTATTGAAACTGGAAGTTCAAGACACGGGTGCTTTCGAGGTTGTCATCTGGTCTCAGCATTTTCCTTGAACAGTAAATGACCTTCTTTTGTGTCTTCCAACATCCTATCCTTGGTGTGTGAGAGAGTAAGTGGGTAGAAGGAGACAGCAGAAAGCCACAAATCTGGTTCTCCTCTTAGGAAGGCACTAACCATACACTGGAAGTGCTGCCATTATGAACTCCTCTAAACCTTGTTAAATCTCAAAGGTCCAGCTCCCAAATAACATCACACTAAAGCTTAGGGATCCAATATACAAATTTGGGGAAAAACATTTCAGTCCATAGCACCAAGTAAATCTGAACTATTTAACAGTTTATTGCAATATTCAACATAATGCCTGTAACATTGAAGCAATAAAGGTACTGAAAATATGTATAAAAGTGAGTAAATGAATAGGTTGCTATTATCTTTGGAGAGAAGGAGGAAAAAAAGAAAAATCCAGGGTGAAATTGAGATAACACCTAGGAAAAAGGAGAAATAAGAAACAAGTCAGGTAAAGAAAAGTCAGAACTGGAGAAGGAGCAGGAAATGTCTCAGAAAACAAGACATGCACAGATTTAAATGAGAATCACTCATCTGTGTTATCACTAAAATACTGACATTAGCATTTCTCTCTAATTCTTATAAAATGATATGAATTCAAATTAGCAAAAGGCCAGAGTCTCAATGCTCAAAATAAATTATCCTAAAAATCAAGATATTAGTAAAGAATCATTTTCAGGAAAATGAAAGATAAATTACAGCATAAGTAATGTATTTTGTCAGTGTACTAAAACTAACTGACATCAAGGGCAATATCATTATGTGTTTTCCTACTATTCTGCTGGTAAGCAAGACAATTTTATATCATTGTAAGGTTAATTCAGAACTAGACAAAACCATCAAGATATGATTATTAGTCTGGTATTTTACAGATCATACAGTACAAGCTCATTTTTAACTTATTTTGGATTATTTAAAAATACATGAAAATTGGAAAGTATTATGTTAAGTGAAATAATCATAAAGAGAGAGACAGCCATAGAAAGATCCACTCATTTGTGGAATATAAAATAACAGAATGGGAGACTAATACCCAAGAGTAGTAGAAATAAGCACCAGGAGGTCTGCCCAACAGCTTGGAAACTGGCCTCACATGCTGGGGGGAAAGGCAGCTGAGATAGAGAAGGGAATACCAAGTAGAGGATATTGGGAGGACCCATCGGGTTGAAAGATGCGTGCCGAAAGTAGACTATAGGCAGGACATGATGGCCACTCAATACCTCTATTGCAAACTACAACACCCAAAAGGAGAGAGAACAAAAGGGAATGCCCTGCTGCAGAGGCAAAGTGGGGTGGTGGAGGATGGGGTGGGGATGGTGGGAGGGATACTGGGAATATCGATGGAGGAGAATAGGCACTGGTGGAAGGATGGGTAAACTATCAGTGCATGACTAAAATGCAAACATGAAAGTTCAGAAGTTTGTCACTATACCTCACGTGATTCACCAATAAAAACTTTTTTAAAAAACACATGAAAATGCTTTCCATTTTCCAGTTAATATTGCACATAATTATTGTCAATAATTATATCAATCATCCAGTCCGTACTGGAGAGATAGCACAGTGGGTAGGGCGTTTGCCTTGCACACTGAGACCCAGGTTCAATTCCTCTGCCCCTCTTGGAGAGCCCGGAAAGCTACCGAGACTATCTCTCCTACATGGCAGAGCCATGCAAGCTACCCGTGGCATATTGGATATGCCAAAAACAGTAACAACAAGTCTTGCAATGGAGATGTTACTGATGCCTGCTTGAACAAATCAATGAGCAATGGATGACAGTGATACAGTGATACAGAGTTAGTAACTCTAAAGATAAAGATTTGAAAGTTTAAGATAATATGATCGTAATCTACTTTTTCTTGAAGTACAATTATTAAGTCAATATTTGATCATACCTTTTTTAATGTGTCAGGGCTCTGTAGCAGTACTTAGAATCCTCAGGGGTCACTCCTAGTGATATTTAGACTCAGAGTTATGTGGTTCCAAACCTATGTCTGAGAATGTGAAGCTGCTGGGATCATAAGGGCCCCAGAGTGCTGGTGGAGGTCCATACTAGCCCTGTACTCTCTCACCTCCCAGTTCCATTTAAACATGTTTGCCAATAATTTGATCTGCATTCTACTAATCAAATTAAGAAGAAAATATGTATTTTCATATCTTCAAGGGCCTGGATTTTATCTTCAGTTTTTCCTTTTCTTGTTGTAACATGGTTTCAATATGCATTTATACAACTAATGACGAGGAGATGTCAAAATAATTTAGATACCTGAGATGGAGAGAGTACAGTGCAGAGAGCATTTCTCTTGCATACAACTGACCTGGTCTTAATCCCCAACACCCGGTATGATCCCAGGAATGATCCTTGAGTGAAGAGCCAGGTGAAAGTTCTCAGAACAGCTGATTGTGGCCTCATAAAAACCAAACCAAAAAAACAAGAAAGCATTGAAATACCAATGTGTAAGCATACATATATTTAGGATTCATTGAATGAAATAATCACTGGAGAACATCATGCAATGACTGGAATGCGAAGGAATGGGAGTGAAGATAGACAGTCGGCAATTACACCACCTCCTCTGCACTGATGACATCGTTCTCATAACACCAACATTAGCCAAGTGGCACAAATGCTGGCTGACTTCGACCATGAGTGTGGAAAGGTCAGATTGCAGCTGAATCTCAACAAGACAATGTTCATGGAAAACGAACTGGTCCCTGAAGCTCCATTTGCTCTCAATGGAACGAACATCTCTGAATGCAGCAGCTATGAGTACCTGGGTCGAGAAATCAACATGAGGAACGACTTGGTGCCAGATCTGTGCAGGAGGAAGAGAGCAGCATGCAATGCCTTCAAGAGCATCGAAGAAGTGGTTAAGAGAACAAAGGACCTCCGAGTCCAGGCACATCTTTTCGATTCCACTGTTCTTCTTGCACTAATATATGCCTCAGAGACCTGGACCCTATGCAAACAGGATGAGAACGCTATTAGGGTATCCCAGAGAGGAATCGAAAGAGCTATGCTAGGAGTATCATGTCTCACACAAGTGAGAGAAGGAATCCAGAGTTCTGACCTCCATCAATGATCAAGAATCAGTGACGCTGTCTCGTTTGCCAAGGCATCAAAAATCGGATGGGCCGATCATATAATGCGATTCAGAGATGACCACTGGACTAGAGCTGTTACTGACTGGATTCCTTGGGATGTCAGAAGACCTCGTGGCCACCCACCAACTAGATGGTCAGATTTCTTCCTCAAATCCCTAAATGAAGGATTTGAGGCTCTTCCTGTTCCTGGAGGAAGCAGATATCATTGGGCTGCACTACCTCGAGACAGGGACAAATACTGGCACCCGCTCGAGCAAATCGAAGATCAACGGGATGACAAGTGAAGTGATACAAGTGAGTGAAATAAATTTATTCATTGAATCATTTATTCATTAATTATATTCCAAATGTCTTATATACTCAACACTATCTTTAAATACTATTGATAAGTAAATATAACCAACTAAAACTTGCAATCAGGAAAGTTATGCTGATGCTATAGTGAAAAAATTGTTAATACAAAAAATAATTTTTGATGTCAAGAATACCAAGGAAAAAATTAAGCTTGAATAGGCAGGATAGGTAATTTCAAAGTTCAGTTTGACATGGTATTCAAAAACAACCTCAACAACATGACATTATTTTAATGAAACATGAAGATGATGAGAGGTTTGGGTTATATATGTGGTGGGGTAGTGTTGGAGTAGGAGTATAAAAAGTATATAAAAAGTATATAAAAACTCCATAGGAAGTAGGAGTATAAAAAGCAGAGGACATCCAACTAGCTTTAATTTAATTTCCAATTTTCTTTTTTTTTTTTTAAATTTATTTATTTTTAATTAGAGAATCACCGTGAGGGTACAGTTACAGATTTATACACTTTTGTGCTTATACTTCCCTCATACAAAGTTCGGGAACCCATCCCTTCACCAGTGCCCATTCTCCACCACCCGTAAACCCAGTGTCCCTCCCACCCTCCCCAATCCCATCTCCCCCCCACCCCACCCTGCCACTGTGGCAAGGCATTCCCTTCTGTTTTCTCTCTCTAATTAGCTGTTGTGGTTTGCAATAAAGGTGTTGAGTGGCCGCTGTGCTCAGTCTCTAGCCCTCATTCAGCCCGCAACTCCCTTCCCCCACATGGCCTTCGACTACAATGTAGTTGGTGATCGCTTCTCTGAGTTGACCTTTCCCCGGAACGTGAGGCCAGCCTCGAAGCCATGGAGTCAACCTCCTGGTACTTATTTCTACAGTTCTTGGGTGTTAGTCTCCCACTCTGATATTCTATATACCATAGATGAGTGCAATCTTTCTATGTCTGTCTCTCTCTTTCTGACTCATTTCACTCAGCATGAAACTTTTCATGCCCATCCACTTGACTACAAAATTCTTGACCTCCTTTTTTCTAACAGCTGCATAGTATTCCATTGTATAGATGTACCAAAGTTTCCTCAACCAGTCATCCGTTCTGGGGCATTCGGGTTTTTTCCAGATTCTGGCTATTGTAAACAGTGCTGCGATGAACATACATGTGCAGATGTTGTTTCGATTGTACTTTTTTGCCTCTCTGGGATATATTCCCAGCAGTGGTATTGCTGGGTCAAATGGGAATTCAATATCTAATTTTTTGAGAGTCGTCCAAATTGTTTTCCAGAAGGGCTGAACCAGTCGGCATTCCCACCAGCAGTGAAGAAGGGTCCCTTTCTCCCCACATCCTCTCCAACAGCGGTTGCTTTTGTTCTTTTGGATGTGTGCTAGTCTCTGTGGTGTGAGGTGGTATCTCATGGTTGTTTTGATCTGCATCTCTCTGATGATTAGTGATGCAGAGCACTTTTTCATGTGCCTTTTGGCCATTCGTGTTTCTTCCTTGGTAAAGTTTCTGTTCATTTCTTCGCCCCATTTTTTGATGGGGTTGGATGTTTTCTTCTTGTAGAGTTCAACCAGTGCTTTATATACCATTGATATCAACCCCTTATCTGATGGGTATTGTGTAAATATCCTTTCCCATTCTGTGGATAGTCTTTGTATTCTGGTCACTATATCTCTTGCGGTGCAGAAGCTTTTTAGTTTAATGTAGTCCCATTTGTTGATCTCTGTTTTTACTAGATTGCTTAGTTCCGTGTCACCTTTGAAGATACCTTTATCTTCAATATCGTGGAGGGTTTCGCCGACCTTGTCTTCAATGTACCTTATGGTTTGTGGTCTAATGTTGAGGTCTTTAATCCATTTTGATCTGACTTTTGTGCATGGTGTCAGGTCAAGGTCTAAACCCATTTTTTTGCATGTGGTTGTCCAGTTGTGCCAGCACCATTTGTTAAAGAGGCTTTCCTTGCTCCACTTCACATCTCTTGCTCCCTTATCAAAGATTAGATGGTCATACATTTGGGGTTGTGTGTAGGGATATTCCACCCTGTTCCATTGGTCTACGGCTCTGCCTTTGTTCCAGTACAATGCTGTTTTAATTGTTACTGCTTTGTAGTAAAGTTTGAGGTTGGGGATGGTGATGCCTCCCATCATCTTTTTCCCAAGAATTGTTTTAGCTATCCTTGGACGTTTGTTATTCCATATGAATTTTAGGATTGCTTGATCCATTTCTTTGAAGAATGTCATGGGTATACTTAAAGGGATCGCATTGAATCTGTATAATGCTTTAGGGAGTATTGCCATTTTGACAACATTGATTCTCCCTATCCACGAGCAGGTTATATGTTTCCATTTCCTCATGTCCTCTTTGATTTCATGGAGTAGCGTTATGTAGTTTTCTTTGTAAAGGTCTTTTACTTCCTTGGTTAAGCTAATTCCGAGGTACCTGATTTTCTGGGGCACGATTGTGAATGGGATTGCTTTTTTCATGTCCCTTTCCTCTGCCTCATTGTTTGCATATATGAAGGCCATGGATTTTTGGGTATTGATTTTGTAGCCTGCAACTTTACTGTATAAGTCTATTGTTTCTAAGAGTTTCTTAGTAGAGGTTTTAGGCTTCTCTAGATGTAGTATCATATCGTCTGCAAATAGTGAGAGTTTGATTTCTTCCTTTCCTATCTGGATGCCCTTAATCTCTTTTTCTTGTCTAATAGCTATCGCAAGTACTTCCAGTACTATATTGAAGAGGAGTGGTGAGAGTGGGCATCCTTGTCTTGTGCCTGATCTCAGAGGAAAGGCCCTTAGTTTTTCCCCGTTGAGGATAATGCTTGCCGTAGGCTTGTGTTAGATGGCTTCGACTATCTTAAGGAAAGTTCCTCCAAACCCCATTTTGGCGAGGGTTTTCATCATGAAAGGATGTTGGATCTTGTCAAATGCTTTCTCTGCATCTATTGATATGATCATATGGTTTTTATCTTTACTTTTGTTGATATGCTGGATTATGTTGATTGATTTCCGAATGTTAAACCATCCTTGCATCCCTGGGATGAATCCCACTTGGTCGTGATGTATGATCTTTTTGATGAGTTGTTGGATCCTATTTGCTAGTATTTTGTTGAGGATCTTCGCATCGGTGTTCATCAGGGAAATTGGTCTGTAATTTTCTTTCTTAGTGGTGTCTTTGTTTGCTTTTGGTATTAGGGAGATATGTGCTTCATAGAAACTGTTTGGGAGAGTTCCTGTTTTTTCAATTTCCTGGAAAAGTTTGAGGAAAACAGGCAATAGGTCTTCTTTAAATGTTTGGAAGAATTCGCCAGTGAAACCATCTGGGCCTGGGCTTTTGTTTTTGGGGAGGTTTTTGATTACCGTTTCAATTTCCTTAACATTGATGGGTCTATTCAGGTATTCCAGGTCTTCTTTCTTCAGTGTTGGGAGATTATAGGAATCGAGGAATCCATCCATTTCTTTTAGGTTCTCCTTTTTTGTGGCGTAAAGACTTTCAAAGTAGTCTCTAATGATCTTTTGAATCTCACTGGTTTCTGTTATGATGTCCCCCTTTTCATTTCTGATTCGATTTATTAGAGTTTTCTCTCTTTCTTTCTTTGTGAGACTTGCTAGCGGTTTATCAATCTTATTTATTTTCTCAAAGAACCAACTCTTTGTTTCATTGATCTTTCGGATTGTTTTTTTGGTTTCGATGTCATTAATTTCTGCTCTAATTTTTATTATTTCTTTCCTTCGGTCTGGTTTGGGGTCCTTTCTCTGGTCCTTTTCTAGGGTCTTGAGTCGTGAAGTCAAGCTATCTATGTGGGTCCTTTCTTCCTTCCTGAGGAATGCTTGGAGAGCTATAAATTTTCCCCTTAACACGGCTTTAGCTGCGTCCCATAGGTTTTGGTAGCTCGTGTCTTCATTCTCATTTGTTTCTAAGTATCTTTTGATTTCTTCCTTGATTTCCTTCTTGACCCACTCATTGTTCAACATGGAATTGTTTAATTTCCAGGTGTTTGATTTGATTTTCCGTATTTGTGGGTGGTTAGCTTCTATCTTCAGCGCATCGTGGTCTGAAAAGATGGTTGATACAATTTCTATTTTTCCGATTCGATTGAGGTATGTTCTGGGTCCCAGTACATGGTCTATTTTTGAAAATGTTCCATGTGCACTGGAAAAGAATGTGTATTCTTTCTTTTTGGGGTGTAAGGCCCTGTATAGGTCTATTAGGCCTCTCTCTTCAATTTCTTCATTCAGAGTCAGTGTTTCCTTGTTGAGTTTTGTTCTTGTGGATCTATCTAGAGGTGATAAGGCCATATTGAAGTCTCCGACTACAATTGTGCTGTTAGTGATGTCCTCTTTGAAGTCTGTTAGGAGTCGTTTTAAATATTTAGCCGGTCGTTTGTTAGGAGCATATACGTTTAAGAGTGTGATTTCTTCCTGTTGTACATATCCCTTGATAAACAGAAAATGACCTTCGCTGTCCCTTTTGATCTTTTTCATCCTGAAATCTATGTTGTCGGATACCAGGATGGCCACTCCAGCTTTTTTAAGGGGGTTGTTTACTTGGAGGATTGTTTTCCATCCTTTGACTTTGAGTCTATGTTTACTCTGTTTGTTCAGGTGTGTTTCTTGCAGGCAACAGAATGTTGGGTTTAATTTCCGGATCCATTTAGCCACTCTGTGTCTTTTGATAGGTGCATTTAGGCCATTGACATTGAGAGAGATTATTGTGATGTGGTTTTGTGTCATCTTTCTGTGGGATTTGTTGTTCTTATGGGGCTCCTCCTTGTCTTACAGTAGCCCCTTTAGACCTTCTTTCAAGATTGGTTTTGAGTCTATGAAGTTCCTGAGCTGTTGTTTATCCGAGAAATAGTGTATGGTTCCTTCGAGTTTGAGTGAGAGTTTAGCTGGATAAAGTATTCTTGGTGAGGCATTCATTTCGTTGAGTTTTTTCACTATGTCCCACCATTGTCTTCGGGCTCGGAGGGTTTCTTCTGACAGATCGTCCGTAAATCTGAGGGGTGCTCCTTTGTATGTGATTTCCCTCTTTGACCTTGCTACTTGTAGAATTGTGTCTCTATCTACAGCATCCGCCATTCTGACTATGATATGCCTTGGAGTCTTTTTATTTGGGTCTCTTTTTGCTGGCACTCTTCGGACTTCTTGTATCTGGACGCCTGCCTTCTCCAGCTCTGGGAATTTCTTAGTGATGATGTCTTTGACTATGTTTTTTTCATTGGGGTTACTTCCCTGTGGTTCTGGTACTCCAATGATTCTTATGTTGTTCCTCTTGAAGTCATCCCCCAGGGCTCTGATTCGCTCTATAGCCATTTTGAGGTCTTTGGCCATTATTTGTTGCTGTCTGTAAGCTTTCTGCAGCTCATCCTCAAGCTCGCTGATTCTGTCTTCGGCTGTAGTCATTCTGCTGTTGAGGGCATCTAGTGAGATTTTTATTTCATCTACCGATTGCTTTATTTGTGAGACTTCCGTTCGAAGGTTTGAAAATTCTGCTCTCATTTCTGCTCTCATTTCTTCCTGTATTTTCTTGGTAGACCGTTCCAGCGCTTGATTCATCTCCTCCCTTAATTTATTGGATGTCTGTTCCATAGTTGCTTGGAGTAGGTCGACTCTCCTCCATATTTCCTCTCTGAATTGTTTATCTGAGAGGTCGTAGATGTTGGGAGACTCTTTTGAGGTTTCTAGTATCTTTTCTTCTCCCTCTCTTCGTGGAGGGGATTTTCGCTGTTTCTTCATATTGTCACGGAAGTGCAGAGTTGGAACCTTAGAGTTATTTATTCCTCTTCCTTTTTGTGGGAAGAAGGGGCTCCGATTGTGCTAGACTTCCCTTATTCACTGATAGCTTTTATACTGTCAGCCTAAGCTAATGGCTATTTTGCGTAAATGTTTGAGATCGCAAAAGTGAGTTTTCAAAGGAATACACAGTACGGATTGAGCTGAGGTAGCCAAGAATAACTGCGGCCGCGTTAGCGTTGGCCGCTCTGAGAGGAGGCCACGCCCACTTTAGACCACGCCCAATAAGACACAAGCCACGCCCCCAGTGTCTTCCTGTTGATGGGGGGGACGTGCGCAGTTACAAGCCGGTTCGGGAGACAGGGTGTGCCGGGCGAGCAGGGAGTGACTTCAGAAACTCGGGAGACGCAGACGGCAGCGGGAAGTGGGGGAAAGGGAGGGCCTCAGGGAGTTCTTTGAAGGAATGAATTCTATCAATTGTGGCCAAAGGAGAAGGCATGGAATGGTTAAAAAAAAATAACTGCGGCCGCGTTAGAGTTGGCCGCTCTGGAAAGAGGCCACGCCCACTTTTAGGCCACGCCCCCTTAGATGAGGACACGCCCCTAAGCAGCAGAGTGGGGATTGGTCAGGATCCGATGGCGGCGGCGGAAAGGTGCCAGGCAGGGGCTTCAGGAGAAGCCCCGAGCCGCGGCGGGCAGGGGGCGGGGAGGGGGGCTTCTCCGCGCTGAGGCAGGCTCTCCAAGGGATTGCCTGTTTACCTGCAGGGTGGAGATTGGTCAGGATCCGACGGCGGTGGCGGAAAGGTCTAATTTCCAATTTTCTTGAGTTAGCTGGGAGACCAATCTGTCTGAGAAAGAAGGAAGCGGGTAAGTAATAGAAAATGAAAATAAGGGCAATATAAATCCCAAATCAGACTATTGTCCAGCAATCCTGAGTCCACTGTTCTAAGCCATCACAGCACACACCCAAAAGATCAGCTCCTCCAATTAGCCCAGTCACTCCCTGCTCAAGGTCAGTTCCAGCAACATAAACAGCACCTATTGAAGATAGGAAGTCATTAGGTGCTGACTCTGATAACCTTGATTGGCTGACCCAGGTTCAATCCCCATCATCCCATATGGTCCTCTGAGTAACGCCAGGAGTAATTCATGAATGCAAGACCAGGAATAACCCTTAAGCATTGCTGGATGTGGCCCAGACTTTACAAAATATTTAAAGATGCTCGTCCGTGCATATAATGGTGCATTGTAACACCTCCAGGTATGTTCCTATTTTATCTTAATTTTCTCCACACCTTCAAAGAGAAAAAGCTTGTTAAATAAAAATAAAATTTCTAAACACAAATAAGAACTAGAACAATGTTCTTATTGTTCTATTTCTAAAGTTCATTTTAACCCAAGGCCAGTTCTTGTTACTGGGATAGATACCTTTTTAATACACAGAAGTAGGCAGACAGAATGAGGAGACAGAGCCATATGTACCATATTAAAGAATAATATAAAATATTAGAATAAAAAGCAACATGAAATGGATACATGAAATGGATGCACAAACCTGGTATAGAAGTCGAACACTCATAAAGAGGCTCGCCAAACTTGGGAGAAAAAAAAAATAGATGAACAAAGTGAGAACTTCAACTGAGAAGAAAATAAGAGAAAATTCAAACAATTCACAGAACTGAAGAATATAATAGCTCAACTAAAACTAACACTAAATGAAACAATAGACTAGATAAAGTGAAATATAGAATCAGAACTCTTGAAGACAGAGTGGTAGAATTCACCCCTAAAAAACTGGATTAAATAGAACTAATTGGAAAGCGTCAAGAATATTAAAATTGGCATTATAAGGATACTATAAAGAAAAGTGAGAGAAAATGGGTAAAATTTAAATATATATACAAAATGAGGGGGTGAGAAAAATAGCACAATGGGGAAATTGCTTACATTGTGTACAGCTGCTTCAGGCTCCATCCCTGCCACTATATATGGTCTTTGAGCCTCTCTAGGAATGATCCCTGAGCACAGTCCCAATACTAAGTTCTGAGTACAGCCAATTGTGGCCCAAAAAACAAACAAGTAAATAAATAAATAAAAATAATAAGCTGTCTGAGACCATCCCTATTCTTGGAAGGAAATATACATTTAGGTCAGGAAGTTTAAAATTTTCCAGATAAAAATGAAGCCAAAAGAAAAATCATACCAAGATATAAATAAAATAGCATTAGTTAAAGAGAAAACTTCAAAATTGTTATATTTTCATGTAGAAAATCTCACAAAACTATTAGCTGATTTTTCAGCAGAAACTTTTCATGCCAGAAGGTAAAGAGTTATGCATTCAGTAATGAAAATTTGAAAAAAAACAACCCAAAATTTTCAATATTATTTAATTACTGTTAAATATAGTAGGGAACAAAAAGATGAGGCACAAAATGGCATGTTTATGTCAGATCCGTATTTGTACTCAATAACCAATTATATGAAGTTTCAAAAGTGTAGTATGTAATCAATAACTTTATAAACTAGCATGAGTATGGTAATCAGCATAATAAAATATCTCCTGCCTTACCCTGAGGAAAGGCATATCCACTTGAAGTAATATTTACTATTTATAATAACCATGATCCACAGTCTCTATGAAATTCCTTTATTTTGTGCAAATCTTTGCAGATATTTCTACTTTCTAGAAGGTTGCTACTCAATTCATGCATCATTAAGTCAACTATACCTCTAAATTTTTGAATTTTTTAAAAAATAATAATAATGGGAGAATTTGGAGAAATGGACGAATTACTAGAACCGTAAATCTCGTAAGACTTAATTAAAAATAAATAAAAAATCTGAACAGACCAATAAATAGCAATGACGCTGAAATGGTAATCAGAAAAAAACAGATTTTCACAACTTCACTGCTAAAATCTATCAAACATAGAAAGAAAATTAAAAATGCATTCTTTTCAAACTATTATTAAAAACTAAATTGGAGAAACTTTCCTAACTCATCATATCATGTTATTATTATTCTAATACTAAAATCAAATAAGAATATCACACTAAATAAGAAAGTTGCAAGTCTTTATCTCTAATGTTTATAGTAAATTTGAACACATCAAACTCAGCAATATAAATGGAAAAAATGATAATAAAGAATGATCAAGATTTATTCCTAAGGAAATAAGGTTAATTCAACATGCAGAAACCAATTGATATATTCTCTTAGCAAAATGATTAGTACAGATATTATTCTAATGGTCATAGTAAAAGTACTGGGAAAATTTTCATATGCAATTATAATTAAAGACCCAATAAAATGGCTAGAATTAAAGTAGTAGAGACCATATGTAACAAATTCACTAATTACATCACCTTAATTAATCTAGAAGTTAAAAATGTTCTTGTGAGAACATAAATAAGGTAAGGATATCTATACTCATGAGTACTAGTACTGTTCAACGTAAGAGTAGAACTTATAGGCAAAGAAATTAGGCAAAATAAAAACTAATGTCCTTTTACCAGAATTGAGAGAGACATCGCTTACTTTAGAGATAGGGAATGTGTTGCTGGCAAAGTTATATAAATTCACTCAATCACATCTTCACAAGCCCAAACATCTTTCTAACTTCATATTTTTCTCATCAGATGTTATAAATATTCCTACCTTGGTCACTTACTTGGGTTCCATATCACGCGGTGGTTTATATTTTGTACATAAAAATTAAGTACATTTTTCTCATCTCAATATTACTTGATTATAACAGTGTCCTGAACCAAAAAAAACTGAAAACGAAGAGGGCAATTGATTTTTCACTATTTCATATCAGGGTTTTTCTATTAGTGATGAGAAAATAAACACCTCCACTTATTCTTTTTGAAAATAATGCTAAATTTTCTGGAATTATTATATACAAAAGTTATAATAATTAAAATAAAATTTTATCAGCACTCTACATCTCTGTATAGTAAATACATTTACACATTTAGAGATGCTTATTGCCTCTAATATTTGCATTGATTATTTATATCGACACCTTCAAATACCATTCATGTAAATTGCTATACTGTATTTCATTTATTTTTGAGCATTTAAATTACTTATATATAGGTTTACCTTTCTTTCCAAAAACTTTTGTGTATGATTTAACAATCAAGATGCATTCAACTTATAAAATCAATCATAAGTCAGCATATGGATTAAAAAGACAATACAGTGACATTTCATTGGGGGTATGTACAGTGCTATGGACACCAGGACCACACCCATCATACTTAGTGTCCTATCGGGCTCTTCTGCATCCATATGATATGGAGAATTGAGCCCAGGTATTCTGCACACAAAGAATGTTGCTTAACCCTATACTATCTCTAAGACATCTAGAGTTAAATTTTTTGTGCATGCGTGCATGTGTGTATGTGTGTGTGTGTGTGCGCTTGTGCTTCATTTTCTGTTTGTATTATTTTTTCCTTTGCACATCTAAAGGTGCTCAGAGTTTAGTCCTTATTATCCTCTCAGGGAAGACTCCTGGTACCCTCACTAACTTAACCATAAAGCTAAAAAATTATTAAACACTTCCCTCATGTCCTACAGTGCTCTTAACCTGAGGCTAAAAAAACTTGTATCATAATTTCTAGAACACAGAAAACTCACTATCCTTTATGAGGGGTTGCTTGATAAAAGCATGAAGTTATCATTATAACTTTATTTAAAATGTAAATTTTTAAAATATTCACCGATTAATTTGTTCGAG
This sequence comes from Sorex araneus, assembly GCF_027595985.1. Lineage (NCBI taxonomy): Eukaryota > Metazoa > Chordata > Mammalia > Eulipotyphla > Soricidae > Sorex > Sorex araneus. The sequence goes on from NC_073305.1 coordinate 105,320,866, forward strand.
TGGGCACCAGTAATGTCTCTCATTGAGAGACTTATTGTTACTGTTTTTGAATTCGTCCGCCCCTCTCAGAGAGCCCAGCAAGCTACCGAGAGTATCGCGCCCACACGGCAGAGCCTGGCAAGCTACCCGTTCAGTATTCGATATGCCCCAAACAGTAACAACAAGTCTCACAATGGGAGACGTTACTGGTGCCTGCTCAAGCAAATTGGTGAGCAACAGGATGACAGTGATACAGTGATTCACTGATTAAATTAAGTAATTATTTAATTAAAATAAAGTAGAAACTATTCTAAGCAATTAGTTAATTTTAAACAAAGATATTTAAGATGGCACCATTACAGACAGAGATATATTTTTCCTCTATCCAGTTTGAGAGACAGAAATAAAAACTAAAATGTAGCAATTATCAAACGACTAGATTTTTTTCCTGACCCTAGATATAGATAATTAGAAATTGAGAAATGAAATTATGATTCCATTTCACGTACAAGCATAGCGACACATTATAAAGATAGTGGGTGGTCAATATCTTCATGCTATATAATTGTAACCATTAAAACCAGTTATCATTTACTATTAAAATTCAAAAGCAGCTAAATATTGAAAAGTTATCAATAAAATTTGCCACATAAAAGTAATAAAGTCTTAGTGGCTTTAACATATGAAAATATAGATATAAACCAAGGTATAGCATAAGAAAATAAAATGAAATCATAAACTATACAGGAATTTTTTAATTTGGTAGATAAATATTAAAAGATCAACAGCAAGAGACTGGAGAGATAGTGCGGTTGGTAGGGGACTTGCCTTGTATTATGTTGACCCAAGTCCAATCCACGGCACCGCATATGATCTCTTATGCCTGCCAGGAGTGATCCCTAAACACAGAGATAAAAGTAAGCCTTGAGAATCACTGGATATGACTCCAAAATAAAGAAACAAAGAAAACAGGTTTTAAAGGCCAACAGAAAATATTGGCCTTTAAAAAATATTTAAAGAAGTCTAAAAATAAATTAAAAGAAAATAACTTGCTATTATTTAAATATGATAAATAAGTTACATTAAAAAGTCAGGACAATAATATCTGAATTAACTTTATTCATTGGAAAGAAATATTAATGTATTAAGATATATTGTCCATGTGTGAGCAATAATAATGTGGAAAAATATACCTAGTACTAAGAAATAATTGTAGTAGCAATAAATACCCAAGGGTTAACAAATAACATACAAAATTGTAGAAAGTCCGAAACTATTTCACAATATGAAAGCTCTTCCTAACTAACGGAGAAAAAGTCTGCTCTCCATAGGACTATTTTAAGGATTAGTAATAGGGATATTTTGAGGATTATACAGTTACTTAAAGTTTAAGAAATAATCTGGCTGGATTTCCTTGAACAAATTCAATGAATAAATATGTTATCTAAATTATATTGATGCATAATGTTAAGAATGAATTATTTAATTGAATAAAATTAATAATTTCTTTAAAGACAGATACAATAAGAAAAGTTAACAGGTAAGTGACAGACTGAAAAAGGACATCTATGATCTTTAAAACTGACTAAGAAAAATACTTAAAATAAGTAAAAATACCTGAAAATTAGCCAGAAAAATTCAAAACTTTTATTGCAAATCAATAACCAAAAATATGGATTTACATAGCATTTTAGTACAAATGCCTAATAGGAACATGAAGAGATCCTCAAATTTTTTACTAAGAAGAAATGAAAACTAATATAGTACATAAGATATTAGTATGTCATGCTAATATAATATAATGTATATTCTTCACTTTTACTCTGGTGTTTGGTAAAAATATACTGGTAGAGATTTGATACTAAAGGATCCATTTAATTACTCTCCCTAAAAATATTAATATTTATATTGAATTATATATATTCTAGATCAATCCAACTACTAAAAATATTTAAATAATACCTATATAATAGCAGAGCTGGAGTGATAGCACAGCAGGTAGGGCATTTGCCTTGCATGTGGCTGACCCGGGTTCGATTCCTCCGCCTCTCTCAGAGAGCCTAGCAAGCTACCGAGAGTATCCTGTCCGCACAGCAGAGCCTGGCAAGCCACTTGTGGTGTATTCGATATGCCAAAAACAGTAACAACAAGTCTCATAATGGAGATGTTACTGGTGCCCGCTCGAGCAAATCGATGACCAACGGGATGACAGTGATGGTGACCTATTTGAGGACATATTTAACAATATATACTTTTACAGTCTCTGTTAGCTCTATGCTGTAGTATATAAAAGAACACAAGACAAATATAGTCACATGCAAATACTATGCAGCTTTTAAGAGTAGTCAAGTAAAATATGAACAACTCTACTATTTATATTTTTATATTTATATTTAAATAGGATACTGACATACACTCTATATTATATAGTATATAAATAACCTTTTGCATAAATATACATCACCATGACATATACTAACATATAGCACATTGTGCATTTTTAATATAATGGTTAAACTTAAAAGTTTTAAAATAATCATATATTATATATAATACGCATTTCTATTTACATAAAATTAACATGTAACACATGTCTAATATGATGCATCATTAATTTCACATATAATGCTTACACAAAAAAGGAACAAAGTTAAATGCATACATATTATATTATACTGTATAAAACAACAATACACAATTTTCTGCATATATGTATACACACACACATATATATGTTAGATCACTTGTATCACTTGTCATCCCTTTAATCTTCGATTTGCTTGAGTGAATCCAGTAATGTCTCCATTTGTCCCTATCGATTGCTACTGTAGCCTAATGATATATGCTCGCTCCAGGAACAGGAAGAGCTCAAATTGTTCATTCAGGGTTTTGACAAAGAAGTCTGACCATCTCTTTGGTGGGTGGCCATGCAGTCTTTTGATGTCCCCTGGAATCCAGTCAGTAACAGCTCTAGTACAGTGGTCGTCTCTGAATCGTATTACGTGTCCGGACCATCTGATATTTGATGCCTTGGCAAATGAGACAGCGTCCCTGATTCTTGACCATTGATGGAGGTCAGAACTCTGGATTCCTTCTCTCACTTGAATGAAATGTGATACTCCTAGCATAGCTTTTTCGATTCCTCTTTGTGATACCCGAATAGGGTTCTCATCCTGTTTTCCTAGGGCCCAGGTCTCTGAGGCATATGTTAGTGCAGGAAGAACAGTGGAGTCGAAAAGATGTGCCCAGAGCCAGAGGTTCTTTGTCCTGTTAACCACTTCTTCGACGCTCTTGAAGGTGTTTCACGCTGCTCTCTTCCTCCTGCGCAGTTCTGGTGCCAAGTCGTTGCTCATGTTGAGTTTTCGACCCAGGTACACATAGCTGCTGCATTTGGAGATGTTCATTCTGTTGAGAGCAAATGGAACGTCAGGGATGAATGGAGGAGAATGAAAGACAAATTATTGTGTAGCTTTAAAAAATTGTTAGCTCAATTACCTGTATCTGAGATTTTAATAGAATAAAAAGAAGTAATACTCTATCAAAATTAAAAAAATCAATGGAAAGTACAGTGAAAGAAATCTGTAGTTACAGTAGCATGACAAATTACATAATAGATCAAAAAATTCTACAAAAATATACTAAATGAGATAACACATTTGGGAGCTAAAATAAAGCTGTGGCTTTTAAAACTGTTAATTGGTTGTAGAGTGTTGAGTAGGAGTCTACAGGAAGAAATGTGTAGGGAGAACAGTTAGTATGAAGTGAAGAGTATTTAAAGCCCTAAAATGTGAAAGAATAGTATATCTTGAATTAGTTGAGATAAAATAGAATATTTATTACTTTTGCAATATATTTTTTTCAGAATATGACAAAGTGAAATTGAAGGTAATATAAGTTAATTTTATCTACATAAATTTTAATCATTTAAATTTTTTTATAAATTCACATATAGTCAGTCAATTTAATTCTAACAGTCATTTCTAAAGTCATTCTTCATTTTAATATAGGAACAAAATTACCACTCCACTGGTATTTCACAATGAAAATATTTTTTCTCTTCTCATGATGACATTTGTATAACAGATGCTTTCAAAACCTAAAAAATATCACCACCTACAAATCATCATTTTCTATTGCGCCCATTCACTTATCAAGTCCAAACTATAGTCAGATTAATAAAAGTGCTCTGCATGTGCTTTCCTGTGTTATATGTGTTCTCAGTACTTCTCAGTAGGTTTTCATCCTGTTTTTTTCCTTTCACATTTTCATATATTTTTATTCAATAGCTTCACTCCTTGTATCTGTTATGAATCATAAGTCCATACATCCTCACTTCTCTCTTAAACCTCAGCCTGTTTCCCTGTCTGTTTCTAAGTATCTTCATCTAATAAAGGTCTGATCAAAACAATTTCAACATGGATATAAGACCATATCTTCACTTAATAAAAGTTTGATCATATAGATTTCAATGTGGTTGTATGCAACACAATATTTTTGTATTTTTTGTATTTTGTATTTTGTCCCTAAAATTTCCAAACTGTATTTTTCTATCACAGAAAACTTTGGCCAACTAAACTAAGATTTTTTTTTCTTTTTGGATAACACCCTGAGATACTCAGGGGTTATTCCTAGCTCTACACTCAGGAATTACTCCTGGCAGTGCCTGGGCACCATATGAGATGTCAGAGATCAAACCCGGATCTGCCATGTGCAAGGAAAATGCCCTCCCCACTGTACCATTGAGCTAAAATTTTGTATCCAAATAGTATAATAGTTTTATGATTGTGCTTATATTATTTTAATTTTTATTGCGGTGCTATGACTTACAGAATTATAAATGATAGTTTTACTCATACATTTTCTCAACACCATACCCATCATGTTTACCCCATTAATATCTCAAGAACGTCTTTCATTCACCCCTCTCCAATCCACACCCCCGTTAAGTTCAGAATAGACTAAATCTTTAGTTTTGTTGCCTTTGACCATTTGTCATTTTCCCACTATGTTTCTTCATAGATTACAAACATTCTTATCTTTCTACTTCAGACTTACTTCATTCAGTAGGGCACCCTCTCGTTTCATCCATGTAATATCAACTTACAAGATTCTAGTGTTTCCTGTAACTGCATAGTAAGATATTTTGGATAAATATACCACAAAATTCTGATTTTGAACATCATAATGTAACTATGTAAGTTTTCTATCAAGTCATTAAAGTTTTTATCCTATCGAAAAACATATTTGTGTAAATTAATGTTCCTTAAACATTTTTCGCTGCATAGTCTCAATGCACACTTTATTTTAAGTTTTAAATAAACAAAATCACTAATATACATTGCAAAATAGAAAAGTAACAATATTTTTAAAAGAATACAAATAAAAGCTTTTATTGTATTTTAATATTTGTTTGATACTGGGTTAGAGTGCATTCCTGAGAAGTTTGCACAAGCAATTTGGTGATTGCTGGACTAAACACTGTTGTTAATAAGGCTAAGGTCACATCTTTGACCCCTCTTCCTGCCGTTTGACATAGCAACAAACTATACTCCTTATCTAAATCAAGCATACTGATAATATACAATTTAATCTGCATAACTTGGTATCTGAAAGTCGATGAGCAAGGGGATGACAATGATACAGTGATACAGTGATGGTCAAACCATATTGCCTTCAAGAAGCAGTGTGGTAAAGAACATGAAAGGATCACTGTAAATTTAACTCACAGCTGCAAACTAGATAATGCATAGTGCCTCAGAAAGGAATTCAAAATTGACTTTGAGACTTTATCTCTTTCCTTAAAAATCCTCCTCTAGCTAACTGACTCACTGCTTCTCAGCAAAAAGCTTCTGATGTACTGGAAAAGTAGGAAGGCAAGGAAATTGGTTCAGGGATGTCTCTCATCTCTTTTTACTGACTAAATTAAGCATGATAAACCATTTTAATTCTTCAGTCATTACTTCATTCAGTCCTACTTCTTTTTTTAAGGGTAGACGGAAGGCAGGAGTTGGGTCATACCCAGCATTGCTCAGGGCTTACTCCTGGCTCTGAACCAGGGATCACTCCTGGCAGGACTTAGGGAACTATATAGGATGTTTAGGATGAAACTAAACTTGGCCACATGCAAGGCCATGTTGCCTGCCCACTGTTCTACTGTTCAGACCCCTCAGTCCTTTTTCTTTCATTCAGTACTATCTTTTGAGTTTTAGGGTTCTGTCTTGTTCTTTCAGCTTCTAAGACAAAATGTCAGGAGTTGAATGGCTTAATGATATAAATGCATTTTATTACAGTTCTGAAGGTTGAAGTTCAAAATCAATACATCAGCATGATATGATTTGATGGTATTCTTTTTGGGACAGGGAATATTACTATTAACTTTGCACTTACCTGTAAGAGACAGAGAGAGAGAGAAAGAGAGAGAGAGAGACAGAGAGAGACAGAGATAGAGCTAGAGAGAGTTCAAGATGTCTATAGCATTTTTTTTTAAAGAAGTGCAGTAACCCCCTCAGATAGACACCATTCTCAAGACCACTACTAAAACTAATTTTGCCTTATGCATTTACCTTGAATATTAACAAAATTGGGGTTTGGGCTTTCATCACAATAGACATGTATTTTGGGGAAACAATTCAATCTATAGCATTTCATCCCAGTTCACCAAAGCCCACATATTTCCACCTGCAAATGCATTAATAGTGTCTCATCAGTAGTAAAAATCTTAACAGATTCAAAGCATCAGTTTCAAAGCTTAAGTCTAAGATAATCATCTAAATAAAATAGTGCTGAGATTCAGTTCATTCTGGGTCACAGTTCCTCTCTAGAACTAAATCTGTAAAACAAAAGAAGTTGTGTGTTTTCCCAAAAGCTATTGTGGGACAAGGAACCATAAATATCTCCATTTCAAAAGGGAAAAATTTAAAGGAAGAAACAGTTATATGTTCTAAAGTAATCAAATCCTATTCCAGGCAAATTCCACCATATTTAAAAAATATTTACTAATAATTTTCTTTGGTTAAAATTTCTGCCTATTAATCATTGTTTCTACAGCAGCCATGTTCAAATATCTGCCAACGAAGTAGTCACGCTCTGTCTGATCTCAAGTGGAAATTATGCATATTGGAATGAAGAATTTTAAGGTTTATGATCAGAAGGTTGTCTTGAACACAAGAGCAAGGTCCTGAAGTCATGAGTTCTGCAAAACAGACAGGTCTGAAATGCCTGAACATCCCCCAAACTTCTCTGATCTCTTTAGGTAACATAGTTATTTAACCTGGACATAATCCCACATTGATCATCCCCATTTTCCATCAGAATCCACATTATGGTAGATAACTGTTGCCTTGTACTGTAAAACTAACCATTAAAAGCTTTGAGGTAGTGGCAGTTTGGGCTGCTTTGTAACTTGTGCAAATACAGACCACTAGCCCTGCTCTTCATGTACTTTCTGTGTCAAGGGTAATCTTTTCACTGGTTGTTTCCAATAAACTGCCAGTTATGGATGCAATAACTTCACTTGCCCCCTACAAGAGAATATTAAATAACATGGCATTGTTAAAGTATTTGGCTGCTTATTGATCTCTTAGCTTTTCTTTCTAAAATTATTGGGAGTGTCATGTATTTATACCTTACACAATCAATTTTATTATTATGTTGTGATCTATAAAATGGAAGCTATGAATTGATTTTGTATCTCAAGTGTACTTTTCACAGTGTACAATATTTGCGACCACAAATTCAGCCTTTGAGTATCTGGAAAAACCCTTCCAGAGTAATATCAGTTGGATCATTATTTCTAACATTTCATTCTCTGTTTTCAATTATCAGAAATTCTGTATTATTAAAGAGTGTAGAATTAATCAATCTCTCTTAGATAGATTCTAGTTTAGCAAGCTCAAAGGACCAATAACACTGAAACAATAATTTATCCATCTGTATACTTTGGGGGGAAGCACACTTGTAGATGCTGAAGGGTTTCTCCTGGCTCTGCACTCAGGAATTACCCCTGGTAGTGCACTGGGGATTCCATAGGGGATGTCAGGGATCAAACCTGGATCAGCAGCGTGCAAAGTAAGAGCTCTACCTGCTGTACTATCTCTTCAGCCCCTTCGTTTATAATTTTTCAAATAAAATTCATTAGGACTTAGTGTCTACATTTATTGGTTAACAAATTATTTCTATGTAAAAAAACTAAATAAATAGACAAATTAAAATCTAAAGAGTGCTTAATGACTATAAATATTAGAGCAGGGGCTCAAGAGATAATACAGTAAATAGGGTGCCAGCCTTGCCTATAGTCAGCTCCAGGTTTGATCCATATAGTCCCCTAAGCACTGCCAGGAGTGATCCTAGAGGTCTGAGCCATGAGTAAGCCTAGATTAGGGCTGGTGTGCCCCCTCAAAAAAATATACAAATACATATATACATATATATACATATATACACATATATCTAGATTTATAAGATCAGAAAGAAACAGACAATCTCCTAGAGTCCATATCAAGAAGTATCTTCCCAATATGTTGATGTATCTTTCTCAAAAGAAAAATACTCTTATCTTTGAGGGAAAATATTATTTCCCAAGAATAAATAAATTGGAAAATTAATAAAAATAGCTTCTTCACAAACTAAAATATATGTAATCAGTATGTCCTCTTACCTACACTTTTGTTTTTTAAGATTAATAAAGTAAATTAAAACATAATAACTTTTAATTTATTAAGGCCTCATTTATAGTAACTGCATTGTCCCTAAAGTTAGATTAACATTGAAAATAGGATTGAATATTTGTAATGATAATCATAAAAATCTTAGTGTAAAAGAAATATATAGACTATATATTATTTTATAGGTTGCTATATTATGTATGTATGCATATAATATAGTTTAGATTGTTTTGATTTACATGTAACTTTTTCCTTAACTTAACCAAACACCCTAAATTTGCACTCTTCCTCAATGTTATTCTTGTTTAATTGTTAAACAAAGGATCTTGAGATCCTTATACATATATATTATATGTACATACGCATACTTATATATGTATTAGATACTTATACATATATAAGTATCTAGTACATATATAAGTATCTAAAATGGCATTGAAAATGATAAACCCATGAAATAACCAAGTCTAAGAAAGAGTTGATTTGTATTACTGAAAAATCTATCATGATACATACTCCAAAACTATATTTGATATTGTAACCCTTAAGAGTCATCTAACTTGCTCTACAACTCTCTCCATGACTTCTCTCCAGTCTCCCCAGCCACTCTAACTCTCAGCCTTCTCTCTAACTCCGTGTCTCTCACAATCTCCTGTTCTCTTCTATCTCTGTGTCTGTCTCTTTTTCAGTCTTCTCATCTCCTTCTCCTTCAATCCCTCCCTTTCTCCCGACAACCGCTCTTTTTTATCCTCTCACCACGCCTCCCCAACCACGCATTCCCACGGGAAGCGTGATCAAAAATGTTTTTCCAGTCTTTCTGACCACCTGCAGTCCACAAGGGCAAAAGAGTCCTTAAGGTGTGTTTTTCCTCTTCTTAGACCTGCAACTTGATTTAACATCTTTAATTCTACTTCCTAATATTTATGTTCTGTATGGACACAGAAATAGACACTTTTAGGCTTGTAGGGTGACTTTCATGGTGACTTCTCACCACAGACTCAGACTATAGTGCTCAGGCAGGATCAATTGTTCCTAACCCTAGCAGGGTCCAAATCTAGTTATTATTTTTTTGATCATGACAGAATTTGTCCATGACCAAGCTCTTAACTTATAGTTAAGCATTAGGGCACTTTGACCATGCCCATTTTGATGCCAGGATAGCTAGCTCACCGCTTGCCCTGGGTCCATATAGTCCCTCGAAGGTATCTTGCTTTTAGGAATTCAGGAAGTAAGGAAACTCAGGCTTAAGTTGAGAGAACAGATGTCTAGGAGGTAATATTATCTGGAGTCAATCAACTCCCAAGCCACAGTCTTGTCTTTTTTTTTTTTTGCTTTTTTTGGGGTTATACCCAGTGATGCTCAGGGGTTGTTCCTGACTCTGCACTCAGGAACTACTCCTGGAGGTGTTGGGGGACCATATAGGATGCCGGGAATTGAACCCGGGTCTGTTGCGTGCAAGGCAAACGCCCTACCCACTGTGCTATTGCTTCAGCCTTAGGCTTGTCTTTTTTACTGTCTTCCTGTATCCATACAAAAAAACAATTTCTCTGAAATAACTAACCATGCAAAGGACATTAAGGAGAAGAGAAAGACGATATTTACAAGTCAGAGTCTGATCAGGAGACAAAGATAATTGACAGGTTGGGGAGCAATCAACAAACACAAGCTCCCAGCAGCCAGGGAGGAAGAGCAAACCAACGTTATCCTACAGCATCTGGTTCAAGATATACTTCAAATAATTTCCTCTTCAAAAGGAAGTATCCATTTACTGTAGTGGATAAAGTAACAGAAGGTAGGGAATAAATAAGTGGCTTGCTTCTGTGATATGTTCAAGTCTAGGTGAAATATGCCATCATTCTTGAAACCCCTCTTTTATCTACCTCTCAGTTTCTCCCCGAAATATCAATACTTTATGGTTTTAGGCATGCATGTATGGGATCAGTTCATTTTAGTAGACATTATTATGCACCTAGCATGTTATCTTGGACTGAAATGTATGCACTGAATGTTCTAGTTTTTGATATTTGCTTAATTCTTCATGTTGGAGGGGTGGGGTGGGTATTAGTTTGTGGGCAGGCCACACACGGTCTCCCTTTCAGGAACTGTTACAGAAGCCAGGTTGTACTTGTGGAGCCACACATCACTGGGGCGTAACACAGCTTCTCACACATTCAAGACTTCTGATGTGCTACTGGAGTCACATTCCTGGCATTTTCTTTAACTCCTATGAAAGAATTGCCATGAATATATAGACTTTTAGTATTTATTTTACAAAAGAGCAGTTAGTAGAAATTGTTAAGAGGAAATTCATGGTTATCCTCCATTCCTTAAATTAACAAAAGTAAACAAATATTGTTATTGATTATGTTTTAATATTTTCAGCTTGAAAATTTTTTAGTTTTGATATATGATAGAGACAATATGACTGAGAATGTGTTCCAAGGCAGCAAAATGTTGTCTTTTTATTTATGTATTCATCTATATTATAAAGATTATAAACTGCAATTAAGCTGATTTTTAGAAATTTTTGTATCTTGTGTAAGTACGCATACATGAATAGCAGTAGTATATCCTTTTACTAGGCCTAAATATTTATATATTATTTATTTTTATTTAAAATTAAGCATTTTATTTTATTAAAATAGACCCTTAGGAGAAATCTATGCCAAATGCTCCAAGCTTCTGACAAACAGTAAGCATTATGTATTTAATATAGAACTCACAGTCAAATCACACGCAGTAGGATAATTACATTTTTGAATAAAAACATTTTAGCAGGTCAGGGAGATAGCTCACAGGTCAAGGCACAGGCTATGCCTGTGCAAGGCTTTGAATTTGATTCCCCATACCTTATTCCCCACCCTTAGTTCAAGCACCAGCACCAGAAGCAGGATCACTTGGGAATGAGCCCCTAAGCACTGCCCCTAAGCACTGCCTAAGAGCCATGGTATAAAAGAAAAAGAATGCTGACTTCCCAATGACAAATTTAATTGTAAGAAAATTAAAATTTTGTAATTTAGGTGACTACACAATTTACCAACTTTAATTTTTAGCCACGACCTTGTCAAATTTACAAGATAAACCAGTAATAAAAGCTAAAAGTAAAACTTTAACAAAAATTATTTCCTTAAGACTTCTTTTGGAGACCCAATATAAAAAAGAGTTTCACTATATATAAAAAAGAACTCCTTTTACGTTATAATGCTAGCTTCAATATTCCACATTCTTTGTCTTCAAAAGCTAGTACTCAAAGGCTTCATGGAGTGATAAGAGCACAATTAAAAAAAAAAGGTATAACCAATGGACAATGTACAAGATTCTTAAAATCCAATTTCCTCTCACTGCCTCCCTCCTTTTCTTTCTGCACTAACCATCTGAGTCCAAGAGTTGTTATATTTAATAACAGGTGGGGAGAAATAATGATGGTTGCACCATCATTTTTTTAAACTTTGAACACATGAGTTATTTAAAAATGAAAGTATAACTTGAGTACTTGAAGGAATTTTGTCAGTTGGGAGATGTATGAAACTAAGTTAGCAGGAAAGATAAAGTATATCTCTTAAATTATTTCCTATGATTATTTTGACTTTCTAAACTACAAACAGTTTAGATAAATCCTCTATTTAAGTACTCAGAGAGTTAAGTTAGACTTGAACATATCTTAAACAAACAACAGCAAAACACAAGGGAACTCAGCCATACGCAGACGCTAGCATCAGTTAGCTCATCTTAAATTGTTTTTTTCTCTTTGGGTAGCACCCGGCGATGCACAGGGGTTACTCCTAGCTCTGCTCTTAGGAATTACTCCTGGCAGTGCTCAAGGAACCATATGGGATGCTGGGAATCAAACCCAGTTTGGCCACTTGCAGGCAAGCACCCTACCCACTGTGCTGTCATTCAGCACCACGTCTTAAATTTTTTTAGCAACAGATTTAATTCCTAGAGTTATTAGGAAATAAACTGCTTAAAAATAACCAACTGGATTTTATACTACCATTTTCCCCACAAAGAGTAAAATTTATTGGACTATGAACTAGTTGGACTCGAGCAATAGCAGAGCAGGTAGAGCGTTTGCCTTGCATGTGGTGGACCCAGATTCGATTCCTCTGTTCCTCTTGGAGAGCCCAGAAAACTACCAAGAATAACCTGCCCGCACAGCAGAGCCTGGTAAGCTACCCATGGCATATTTGATATGTCAAAAACAGTAACTTCAAGTCTCACAATGGAGACTTTACTGGTGCCTGCTCAAGCAAATGGATGAACAATGGGAGGACAGTGCTACAGTGCTACGATGAACTAGTTAAGATCCCTGGGTATAGTTCAGGTGAAGAGCCTTTGAGTATGAGAACTTCCAAGGAATAACCAATTTTTATAGATGAGCTACAGGGCATTTAATACGTTTATTTTCTTTGTTTGGGGCCATATTTGGAAGTACTCTTGGTTTATTCTTGGCTCTGTGCTCAGGGATCACTCTTGGCAGTACTGGGTGATGTATTCAAAGTCTGGGATTGAACCCAAGTCCCAAGTGGGCTACTTGCAAGACAAGTGCCTTACCCACTGTAGTCAGTCTGTATATTAGAAAATTATTAAATATATTAACATACGTAATATTTGGGGGGGCATTGGGGATCACACCCTGTGATCCTTAGGGGTTATTTTTGATTCTGCACTCTGAAATTTCTCCTGGTGGTCTTCGGGGGACCATGTGCAATGCAAGGGATCAAACCTGACAGATGGTGTGCAGAGCAAATGCCCTATCCACTGTGCTATCAATCTAACCCAAGATGCTTAATATCTTAACATGCATTTTTGGGTATCTTTAGATGAGTTCCTAACATATTTGTATTTCTAGAATGACATCAGCAACAACATAATAACTTCACAACACTATTCTCATTGCTTGAATAAAAGTTGTATAAACACACAGGCAGTAAATAAAGGTCAGGGAAATAAAAACAGAGGATCAATTTACTGTATACAATATTTGCTTGAATCTGTGTGCTTTGGTAAAACTTTTACATATTTAATCTACTTCCATTTCTTTCTCCTTTTAGTCTTTCTACTTTCCAGAATCATTGTTCTATCAAATGTGAAAGCTAGTTATTATTCTTCTGCTAAAAGTATTAAGCATTATTTTAGTCAATATTCCTAATCAAATTTTAAGCATATTAAATATCACTGAGGAGTAAAATAATTCAGTTTTCTGTAAGAGAAAGTGAGACAAATAAAATATTTGCAGTACTTATTATAAATTTCTTCAGATGTTTAATTACTTCAAGCTCCACATAATTATTAAGTATTCTACTTTTACAAATTTTATTTTTACAAGTAAGAAAATAAGGACCCAAAGTTTAAGCTACTCCAGAATCAATAAAGAACCAAATTTTGACTAGAAATTAGGAAAATAATCCTTGAAATCAAGTGTATTCTTGCTTTGCTACAGCAAAAATATAAATATCAGTGGATTAATAATCAGTAGAAGAAACAAAATGTTTTCAGTTTCTATTTTTGTTAACTTTGTTCATTGTTTTCAGTTTTTTTAATTTAATTCTGCCTAATAGCAATATGAGTTAATATAAACTTGCAAATTTTAAGTCACCACCTACACAGGATAGTCATTAAAATATATCATAATTCTAATGCAATTTACATGAAAAAGCATTGGGATATTTTATATTTTTGCCTGTATATTGAATATGCAATCAGGAATTTTTTACGTATAAAACCCATCTTATTTTATTTTTAAAATTGTTACTGGATCCACACTTAGCAGTGCTTGGAGAGTTAGATGGAATTAAGGATCAAACCTAAGTAACTTCATATAGGCAAGGTATATGATCTAAAAATTGGGTCACATATCCAACCCTGAAACTTATCTCAAATTAAACTAGTTATTTAGTTCTAATTAATTATAAAACATATTTCTTATTACATGGAAATAGAATCTGCAGCACCAGACTATGGTTTCTATTTTCAGAGTTCCTTTAATATTCTTGGGAAAAAATGACCAGTCGTTTGTGAGAAATTTTCCTTTCCAAGTAAAATAAAGATGATTTATCTGCAATGAATGAATTCCTGACTATGGAAATTGCAAAACAACCACAGACAAAATTTAGAAAGAAAATAAAAAAGGTGATGAATTTCCAATGCCCACATGTTGAAATGCTACAGATTTTAAAATCAGTGAAGATTATGCTAAGATCATTACTTAGCCTATGAAGTGTGAAACCTCCCCTCAGCAGAGAAAATAGAAAAAGTAATGTGTTAAAATACATTCTAGAGGCCTGACCAGATATCTGCAAACAATGGTTAATTGAAGGGAATAAAACAAGCAGCTAAAGGGGTTGCTAGAAAGATGAGCAGTTAGCTTCTTGCCTTCAGAAAGGGTGCGAAGTTGGTAGCACTATAGCACTGTCTTCCCCTTGTCCATCGATTTGCTCAAGCAGGCACCAGTAACGTCTCCATTGTGAGACTTGTAGTTGCTGTTTTTGACATATTGAATACGCCATGGATAGCTTGCCAGGCTCTGCTGTGTGGGTGGGATACTCTTGATAGCTTGCCGGGCTCTCTGAGAGTGGTGGAGGAATCAAACCCAGGTCAGCTACGTGCAAGGCAAATGCCCTACTTGCTTTGCTATTGCTTCAACCCGTGAAGTTGGTAAAATAAAGAAAAGAAAATGCAACCTGGGAATAAAAAATGAATTAAAGGAGTGATAAAAGGAAAAAAGGCTAAACAAAGGAAAATTTTACTGTCTCTTAGAACTAAGTTCAGAGTAACTTATTCTATACAAGGTCAAGACCAGACTTTGCATTATGAGAACACTAACTTCAACCCTCTCAAGTTGTTTGTGGTAGTTATAATATAATATCTAACTCAAAATTCAAGCCTATTAGATATGCATCTTACTTTGCTCACAGTATAGGACCCAATTAGCCCTAGTCATAAATTAATTTCACCAACAGAGATTTATTGAATGCCTAATAAATGTTAGATTTTATCCTGTCACAGATGGAGAAGTATGTGTTAAAATTTGGAGAAGACACAAAGGTGACTTTCTCTCACAGAACCTGAGAGCATATGACATTCAGGAAATTTTCACAAAAAATTTGCAGTACAGGATGATGTTGAAATATTAGTTGTCTTGGAGTAGAGTGAAAATTTTTATTAGAGGGCGTAATCCGGAGAAAGGAGAAGACTATTTCCAAAATTTCTGACTATGCATCATGTATTCTCAGAATAGCTATGCACATTTATCTAAATTAGGTAACAGAATGTGTGCTTTATTCTAAAAAGTATCTTATATGAACAGCAAATTTTATGGCCATTCTTCAGTCAAATAACAGATCTCTTTCTTCACACTGTATTTTAAATTATCTATATTACAGACTAATGTAATCTCGAGCAAATCGATGAGCAATGGGATGACAAGTGACACAGTGAATATAATCTCAAATGCATGTACAAAGAAGTTTTATATTTATATATATATATTATAAAGTAGAGTGATTTAGAATGTGCCCATATATCTGTTCATGTATACATTAATTAGATCTTGCCTTGAAGAATTAGCTACAATGAAAGAAAAAATTACCATACAAAGACAGGAAAGCAGAGAGTCAGCAGAATAAATAACGTATGATATAGAGTTGTCAGGAAAAGCCTTTATCTTGTTTTATTTTTGTATTATTACTATTATTAGTGAGCCATACCTGACAGTTTTTAGGGATTACTCCTGGTTCTATGCTCAGGGCTCACTTCTAGTGAGATTCAGGGGTTCACTCTGCAGTAGCAGAGACTAAACCTGGGTTAACCATATGCAAGGCAGGTACCCTATATGATGTACTAGTTCTATGAATGCCTTTCTCAAAGGTACCAGAGACCTGAAATACATACATAAGCAAGTCAGGGAGTTCTTGGGGAAAAGTGGCCAATATAGAGGAATCAATCATTAAGTGCGAAGTCCTCACATAAAACGAGAGTAGTAACAGCACTTTTAATGAATAGCAAGGTAGTCGATTTGGATTATGAGAAAGTGGGAGAATAATTATAAAGTCAGAAAGACACAAAAAGACGTATAGTGGCAGACTTTGTAAATTGCAGGAGCATATTTGGATGTAGTGAGATACGGGAATCTATTAAAGGCATTCTTAAGAGTAAAGTGACAAATATATTTTTGAGTTTAGAAAAACCATGTAGCTGACTCAATAAGAGAGGAATGTATGCTTAAAATTCCCAGACACTTTGACTATTTTTTCACTTAAAATTTAATATTAGAATTATACATTTTTTATCTTTGACAGTAGTGTTTTATCTTAAAACAGAGATTTCCCATTAAACATATTTTTTCTGCCTATTCAATGTCATAAAATTGCAAATAGAACTTTAAACTTTTTATATTTCTCAAGTCAGTGAACATCCACTCATATAAGGAAATAAAAGACATTGGAGAGCTACCTTAAAGGAGTCAAATGGATCAGGTCTCAGGTGCCCTCTTTTTTGAAAAATTCTTTCTCTTACAAATTTTTATTCTTGAGCTTCCAAAATCACTCATTCTTTGTGGCTTTCTTATAGCCAGGGAATATTTCTCTTTTTGTGTACTCTATTCCCAAAACAGTGCTCCTCTTCATGTTCCCATCCCAGGGTATCCTGCTATATATAGCCTTTCAGAACTCTGAAGGGTTTGTGATGGATTTGGGATATTACCACAATTTCAAAATAACAAGTTTGCTTATCTCAGATTCACAGATGTTAGTAGAAAATCTTTGGCTACTGGGTCAGTGGGAAAAAAATTTACTTACAGACCAATGAACAGCCACAGTTGAATGGCCACATCAAATTCCTGAGACCCTCAAGTCACAGGGAAATGAAATGTACCATTCTCGATGTGGACATAGTGGTCTTTTGTTGAGAATCTCCAAAGTTAAGAAGTCCAGGTTTTAATAATGGGGTACAAGCAAACTTTGTCCTGATAGAGCACTTTGTGTTTAGTATCCTACATAAAAAAGTTTCTTCTCTTAAAGAAGATACTATACACTCTTCCAAAGCTTTTAATTACACAAAAATCCTTGAAAAGATTATTGAAATGAAAGGTAGCTAGTGCTTGTGTTTTCAAGATATGCATTTGAATAAGATGCACCAACAATTATGACATGACCTGAAGATAAATGTAATTAATGACATGATTTATATCAGTAGAAAATTATTGGTTAGTTCCTGGACTGCCAATATTTTAACTAGAATTCTCAGAGATCTATATTGTAAAACTAATCTCTGGTAGTGGGAATTCATAGTGATTATGGAGAATAGATCTTATTTTTTATTGTACTTTGATGTGGAAGATGCAAATAGTTACCGTGGAAGTCAATAAATTCCATTTTACTAGAAGTTGATAATATTAAAATTCCCCATTAGTGTCTAAGAAGAAAATTATTTTCTTAGGACCATCTTATCTAATATTTCATTCTCTTAAAATATATAAAAATTTTACCACAGGTTGGTTGTGTTCTGAGATATTCTAATTAATGTAATATTAAATAAGGGCTGCAAATTAATCAATAAATAACATACTGAAAGGAGTCTTTTAGGATTTCGTATATGAAAGTTGGTTGGATGGCATCATCATTATTCTAGCAATAATAATTACTCAAAAAGAAGAAAAGTTGAAACATTTTCTGTTACATAACTATCATTTTCAAAAAGTATCAACTTGCACTTACTTGGATTTTTCTGTAATATGCCATAATCATTTTAAAGTGATAAATCAATATCCTAATTATAATAGTAAAACAGACACTAAGAAGTAGAAAACAATAAAAATATTTACTGTTTTTTAAATAGCAAGGTTGCTTTGTGCTAAGCATGATAAAGTAATAAAATCACTGTCTTGCTTATATTCAAAAACAAAACTTCAAAAATTATATTGCTTATAATTAAGAAAATCCAGACTTAGATGATGGCAATTTCATTCTCAGGAAAACACAGTAGATTAGTCCTAATTTGAGATATCTTTCTTTTCTTGGTGATTAAACTTGATTAGGAACTATCCCTCTAATTTACAAGGTCACAGAAAAAGGAAATAAGGATTTATGCTGCACTAAATTTCTTGGGTCCTATTTGGCAATAATTTTCCAAATTCTTAGTTTTTCTCTTTTCTATATCAGAAAAAAATTGTAGGCATGCATTTGCATTAAGATATAAAAGAAAAGAAAGGAGTTTTCTTATTTTTTTTTCCATTGGGATTCAGAATAGAGTCTGGTACTGCGGATTTAGGAAAGCCTTATCCTGTTGAGGTTAACTGGATATTCTGTACCCAATTTCCAAAATACATCAATAGAAACAATTAATACAGCATTACTAAGGATTAGAAATAATTACCTATTTCAGAACAGTTCTTATATAAAAAATGCTCTTACATTTAATTCCACTTCAATGAAAGATAGATGAATATGTAACTGAGTGCAGTGGCATATTCAGCTAGAAATAATGCACATCACATAGGGTGATTGGCAGAGTTAGAGAAAAAAGTAGTAAAATAATAAATCACAAGTCCCACACCAAAAGGAGACTGGTCTATGATCAGTGAAAATAGAACTATACAGATATTACCATCATGATGTTATATGAAGATAATAATACTGAGAGTGAAATGTCAGTTGAAGGAGATCAGTATAATGGCTCACTCCTTTATCATAGAACTAGATATTAGTAATCACATTATTCCTCCCAAGGAGAAAATTAGAGCCTACCTTAGCAGAACTTCAAAGTTCTTTTAACTGAGATCTCTCACAACATTCTCTGTGAATTACAAGAAACTAAACGTATGGTAACAACCACATTTCTTAGATATTTCTTAGGAATAGACAGAGAATGCAGGGCTTATATAAAATCAAGCGCTATTTTGCATGAGAGAGAGAGAGAGAGACAGATTGAAAGAAACAGAGTCAGACAGAAGCAAGAAAACTCTGGTTCTGCCACAGGAAATAAAAGTGTGTGAAGTGTGAGTTGCACATCAGTAGCCTCGCTGCTCAGAATACAAGAAGTATTAATTATCAACAAAATAGTGTATCACTCCTTCGAGTTTGAATGAGAGTTTAGCTGGAAAAAGTATTCTTGGTGAAGCATTCATTTCATTGAGTTTTTTCACTACATCTCACCACTGCCTTCGGGCTTGGAGGGTTTCCTCTGATAGGTCTGCTTTGAATCTAAGGGATGCTCCTTTGTATGCGATTTCCTTCTTCGACCTTGCAGCTTGCAGTATTGTGTCTCTATCCATGACGTCCATCATTCTAACTACGATATGTCTTGAAGTTTTTCTGTTAGGGTCTCTTTTAGCTGGCACTCTTCAGTCACCTAGAATCTGGATGCTTGCATTCTCCAGCTCTGGGAACTTTTCAGCAATGATTTGTTTGACTGTGGCTTTTTCGTTGGAGTTGGTTCCCTGTCCTTCTGGTACTCCAATGATTCTAATGTTGTTCCTCTTGAAATTATCCCCTAGGACTCTGAGTCGCCCTAGAGCTATTTTGAGGTCTCTTCCCATTGATTGTTGTTGCCTGTATGCTTTTTGCGGCTCATCTTCAAGCTCACTGATTCCATCTTCCACTGTAGTCATTCTATTGTTGAGAGCAGCCACAGAGTTATTTATTTCATCTACTGAATCCTTCATTTCTTTCTGTAGCTTTTGTATTTCTCTTCTCATTTCTTCCCATATTTTGTCAGCTGTCTGTTGTATTGTTTCTGTCAGGTCCTCCTTTAATTTAATGGATACCTTTTCAATCTTCACATTGAACATCTTCAGCATTTCAACTCTGAATTTTTTATTGGAGAGCTCGTTTGCAGGAAACACCTACTGAGGTTTCTGGACTCCTTTCATCGTCCTCTCCTCATGGTCGGGATTTGCGCTGTTTTTTCATATTGCTGTGGTGGTATGGAAGAGGGACCTTCAAGATGAATATCCCTGTTCCCTCTTGTTTCGAAAAAGGATTCTGGATGGGCTCAGTCAATGGTGGTTGCAAAACAACAGAATGGTGGGTTTCAAGAGAATCTCTTTCGCCGAGGCCACGCCCCTTCCGGACTAGGCCACAACCCTTGTCATACTATAGCTGGGTCCGAGATGCAGGCTGGGACTTTGGGGGACACCATACACCTGACACCTGGGCCAGAAGAGAAAATTGGTGCGTTGCTAGGGATCAGCGTGCTGCCCCCTGGGGTGGCCATCCAGGGCTGGGGGGTGGCAGCATGATGGCCACTCAATACCTCTGTTGCAAACTACAACACCCAATAATAGAAGAGAGAACAAAAAGGAATGCCCTGCCACAGAGGCAGGTCAGGGTGGTGAAGGTTGGGTTGGAGATAGAGACTGAGATTGAGATATGGAGAGATTGAAATATGTAGCTATAAATTCTCAAAGGTAGTATGAATTTTGTCTCATATTTTGATTGAAAATTCTGATATTATTTCTTTAAGTTTTATTCCATCGTGTGGTTTTAGCAATTGTCACTAATTATTTTGTAGCTTTAAGAAAGCTTCAACTTGAACTATTAAATAAACCCACTTTTAAATCTGAGATAATTACAATTTATAACTCAGTGGAGATTTGATTAATATTCTCTCCTTTGTTTCAAAATAATATTATCAAGTAGATTTACTCACTCTCAGCTAAAACTGAGTTAGACAAAATTAAGTAGTTTTAGCATTTCAAACAACTGGCATGTAACTTATTGAGAACTTTAAACTGTCCCATCATGAACTGGAACAAAACTCTAGAAAATGTATTAGACTACAAAGTACACAAAATTCAAATACTATATTGTCAGTTTATAATTTTGGGCAAATAACTTACCTTAAATGACAAATCATAAAGCTTTGGGATGAAAAAATTTATATTTAAAAGCTAAATTGTACATGTACCAAAATTATAGCTTTGCCTACTATATAGTTCTTTAACATCCCATGGTGTCTTTTATTAATTAATTGTGGATGTGGATGATTCATATAGTTATCTTACAGGGAAACAATATTTAAATTATAATCATGAGTACTAGTTATCATAGTTTCAAAGACCTGGCTGCATATTTTTATTTATTTCTCATGAATATGACAAAATAAGTACCCATACTTTTAAGCAAAGTATGCTAACGGGCTTTATTATTATTGCCTACAAACTTTGGGCCACAAGAAAAAGATAGTCAATCTGTCATGGAGAGTATCTCCCATATTTTCAAGTGGTATCTAATAAAGGGATTGAGAGTATGGCTACAAGCTCTTTCCATACTATCACTCCACTGTGATGCTAAGTAAGTTTCTAGTCACTGCTTCTGAACTGTGGGTTTCAACACTGACAGTGGTTGACATGGCTATGAAATGGAAACTTACATAAAGCCACAAAGAATAAATCACTTGAGAAACCCCCAAATGAACTTTTTTTGATGAGGATGGGTGCAACTGAGATTTATATCAGTTGCTCTGGCACAACCATCTAGACATTTGATTCACTATATAAATTATCTCAATTATTTAATTATGGTAATTAAAAGTAAGAACACCATTTATTTTTACATAATAGAACTATTTATAGATGACTGAAAAAAGCTTTAAATGCGATGGTAAACTCTAGGAATTCATTGAACATGATGAAGTCGATGGATGGTCCTCTAACTTCTCCCTCAGGGATCTACAATAACACTAAGCTGAAACATACTTAAAAGAAGTAATGAATTGTTAAATCTACATTTACCAAACTGTATCAATGACACCATTACCCTTGTCTTTTTCACTTTAGAAATATGACTATATATATTATATACAGAGAGACTATATACAACATATATGGAATGACTACATGTATACAATATGACAATATATATACAATATGTATTTGGAATATGACTATATATACAATATGACTAGATATTTATATACACACTACACATATACGCATATATGTATATGTATATAAGTATACTCCCCTGTGTCCGTATTTACCGGGTGTTCAAGCACAGTCAGTGTAAGTAGTGTCTTGCAAGGTCACCTTGAACATCAATTGCCCTGTCATTATGTATACCATTTCATGATGAGCAAACTCAAGCTCTGATTTGATTTAACCATCTGTCAGAATGTATGAAAACTACAGAGCTATGGTTTATAATGTAGAACCTTAATTATAAAGCCAAAATCGTACTCCTAATGCTTAAATATTCACTCCCAATTGAACATGAGATGCATGTAACATACATGATGAATGAATGAGTTCCCTCACTTAACCCTATTTTTTTGAACATACATCCTTTTCCTAAAACTCAGTGTAGATACAAAACCTACAGTGAATATGTATAAACTCCCTATAAAAGTCAGGAAACCTAGGTTTTGCTCCCAATGATTCCCTCATTCTTGAGTTGTCCAACTAAATAAACTTTGGGCTTATAGAGTCACACTGGTTCTATATTTACATTGGCACCTATGAAAGCAAAGAATTCTAAATGTCTTGTATTGTTATGTAAGTTACAGAACAAAATGTAGAATCAACACTTAAAATAGTCCCAGTAAAGGAAAAAAAACTTATAAATCTCACATAAACTGTTTTGCTCTTTCCAAGCTTATAATTGATGGGGCTAAATATGTCATTAACATAATTTGAAATCAAATTATATGGGTCAGTTCAGGGTATAATATTTCATCAGTATGCTTTTCTCCATAAAGAAACATATCAATATACTATTAGGTTTCTATTGGAGTTTTGGTTTCACACAGTGCAGTCACATTTTGGTTAGATGTTTAATGCTACAAATGCAAATGCTATTGATTTTAAAGTTCTTATTCAGAGTTTCACCTGCACACATGGCAGAAAATACAGTGCTAATTTATTCAACAAATATTTACCTAATGCATAATTATTTAATCATTGAGGTACAACTGTGAAAAATTAGACAATTTTTTTTAATAAAGCATATATTTCTTTTATGTATTAGAGAAACAGTTTTTAATTTTTGTTGTTTTGAAATTAAATTTGATTATTCCTATGGAAGTGGCATGTTATGTTTTTTATTTAAGCACTGATTTACAAACTATTTTATAATAGTTTATAATAATATAATTGAAAAGTAGTTGTTTTAGTCATTCAATGTTCCAATACCAATCCTACCACTGGTGTGAACTCACCTCCCTCAGTCCCCAAGTTTCCCTCCGGAACAAAAATATTTATTCCATATTGCTTGTTACAACAAATGACACTGTAGCACTGTAGCACTGTCGTCCCATTGTTAATCGATTTGCTCAAGTGGAAACCAGTAATGTCTCCTGTGTAAGACTTCTTGTTACTGTTTTTGGCATATCGAATATGCCACGGGGACCTTGCCAGGCTCTAGCACGTGGGTGGGATACTCTCCCTAGCTTGCTGGGTTCTCTGAGAGGGACAGAGAAAGCAAACCAGGTTCTACCACGTGCAAGGCAAATGCACTACCCTCTGTGCTATCGCTCCAGTTCACAACAAATGACAAATGGAATAATTAGGAAGTTAGATCTATAAAAGTGTACTTGTGAACATTGTTATATCTCACAATGGTGTAACTGAAGTCACAGAGGATTTACAGAGCTGGGTGGTGCTGGTTGAGACTCTTTATTGTTTTTGCTTACTGAGCTTGGTTGGTGTTCTTCTAAGCAATTTCCCATCAGATTTGCTGGGTTCTCAGTACTCAGAACTCAGAACTGGGTTCTCAGTACTCCAAAACTTTTAAGGCACTCCAGGAACTATGAAACTGAGCCATTGATGTGTTTGAGGGCATCAGGTATGGGGGCTACTGGGCCCATCCTAAAAAAAAACAAATCTGCCTGTGCACAGAGTAGGTCACAGAGTTTTCAGCCTGGAGACTGATCAACCTGGGATGAATTGGCATCTTGGCAGGAAGAACTTTTCTTACAAAATAGTTGTGTCAATATAGTAACAACATTGAAAATCATACAAAAAAACACTGCTCAATCAAATGGAATGCTACAGTGTGATTAAATAGGGTTACTTTACTTTTTTAAAAAAATAATTGAAACCCTTTGCCAAAGAAAGCAGTGGCAGAGAGATTATCATTGGTACACTGGTACAGGGACTACCATTTTTTCACTGCATGTGGGCATCCCTAGTTTGATCCCCACAATCATATACAGCTTGTCAAATACTTTTAAGTGTGACTCCTCAGCACAAAGCCAAAAATAATCCCTGAGCCCTGCAGGATGTGGCACTAAACCAGAATATAATAAAATAAATGAAAATAAATAATTGAAATGATAACTACAATATGATAAAAGTCATTTTTTTTGTTAAAAATTCACAGTGGTAAGGGCAGGAGATAGATACTTGTTTTAAGGAACTTCTTTTTCATGGGGTCAAACCTGGCTCAATCCCTGGCATTACATATGGTATCCTACGTACAGAGCCAAGAGTAAGACCTGAGCACCGCAGAGTGTGACCCAAACCAGACCACCTCCAGAACCATCCAAAACATTCACCTGTGTACATAGCACATTAGATTCTTCAATTCTGGCAGGAGTGATAGTGCAGCACATAGGGCATTTGCCTTGCATGGGACCAACCCAGGTTCAATCTCTGGCACCCTATGTGGTCCCCTGAGCTTGCCAGGAGTAATATCTGAGCACAAAGGTAGTAGTAATACCTGAGCACTTCAGGGTGTGGCCCAAGAACAAAAAATAAAAATTTGTCAGTTCTATTTTCAACATAATAATTCTATCTTTCAACAGAAAATATGAACTATTTTGGCCAAATTCAAGCCTACCATCACTGCACTTCCATTCTGGTAGCAATTAATAATAGATCATTTTTAAAAAATAGCCTCCCCCTTTCCTCTTCTCTTCATTAATATTGGCGTCTCATACACACACACACACACACACACACACACACACACACACAGCTCGTGATGCCCACACATATAGTTGTGGTGCTTCCACAGATTATAACCAGATTGCAGTGCTCAGAAAATTGGCAGTGGTGTTCATTAAGCTTTGCACTCTTTTCATGCTTGTACATCTGTTCTCTGGTGGTTGTACTCTATAGTAGAGTTATAGAGCTCACCAGCTTTGCTACAGTGCTCATGTATCTACTCATAAGAGGATCATACTTCCACCCATGATGCTCACATGTCATATTAATTGTTATGCTCCTGGAGATGGGAAAGAGGGTCAAACCACTTTGCTGTGCTTATACACATAGGAGATGGAGAGCTGGCTATGGAGAGCTCTGATATCACTTATAGCTCTGGGGGTCACAGGGCACGACTGCCAGGCTTTAAAGAGCAAGGCTTGCCAGCATTGTGCTCGGCACATGTGAATACCAATAATTTGAATGTATGACCATATACTTATAAGTTAGGAATTTAAGTCACTATGCTATTTCTCCTGCCTAGCAAATATTCCTGTAAGAGGTTTTATTTAGATTAATGTGTAGTTATTTATTTATATTTATCTACCTAATGTATTTTACTTATCTAATTGTCTAACCATCTATTGACTAGACTTCAGGTATTTTCCACTGTTTGGGGGAGATGGGGGAAGGGGCAGCATTTGGCTCACACCTCACTATGCTCCGGTATCATCACTGGCTGTATGCTTAGAGATTACTCCTGATAATGTTCAGAATACATATTTGGCCAGGGATGGAAATTGTTTTGGCTTCATGCAAGACAAGAGCCGTGCTTGCTGTACCACTTTCTGGCACCGTTTTCCAGCTCTATCTATTGTAAATGCTACAATAAACACTGGAACTCATATACCTCTTCAAATCGATGTTTTGAATTTAAAAAGACATAGAGACGGAAAACAGGCACATAAAATATGTTTATCACCTCATTATTAGGAACATGCAGATTAGAACGATGATCTAATATCTCCTTACTCTGAGAGTGGTTATTATCCTAAAAACAAGTGTTGGAGAAATATGAAGAGAAAGGAATTCATATGCAGTATTAATATGAATGCAAATTGGGCACCACAATACAGGTGGTGGTAACATACTAGTTAAAATGAAGTTGGTGGGCCCCCGTGGGTGACTTAGGAGAGGCAGGGAGGATAGAAATGGCCACTTTCTCCCTATCCATCTCTGCCAGCCATCATCCAGGATTACTGAGGTTATTGTCTCACCGAGCAGAAAAAAATTTCAGGAGTAGATGAGCAGTGAAGTAAAAATAGATTTTATTTGGAGGGCTTTAAGAGGGGAAGGAGGGAGGGGAAAAATGAGAGTATAATGTACTCCAAAGAGAACGAGGGCCTCTCCAAGGCGGAGAGAGCCCCTATACACATCCCAGCACTAGACATGAAAGCATATAAGTATACATCTCAAGTAGGGAGATGTGGGTGACACATGTGCTCTGACGCCACATGTGCTCAACCACGTGGGCACAAGCAGCACACGGGCTCAGGCAGCACATAAGCTCCTTCCTTTGTTCAAGGTGACTTTTAGAGGGTTTTTCAAACCTGCCCCCATGTGGGGCTTCTACCTAGGTAAAAGAGAGTCCATTGCTAGGGAGTTGGGAGTGGTCCATGGTTTTCTTTGAAATTCTTTCCTGGCCTCCTGTTCCTTCAGGAGCTTCTCTTGAGGGGTTATAGCCTGCTCTGTACCTGTTAATTGGTGCCAGGTTTCTGTTTTCTGCAAACTTGGCTCTTTACAACTTTGGGGCTATTGATATTATTATTTCCTAGAAAATTCATTGCCATTGCCTTGGGTGGGGCAGTGGGGGTGTGTGGAGTGTGCTTCCCTATCTACCTGCCTGCCTACATCAAAAGCATTAAAAGTAGAAATTCTATTTGATCTTGTATTCCACTTCTGTATACTTATTTTAAAAAATACTCATTCAAAGGACTATTCCATATATACAGGGGGAAAAAATTTGTTTGACCATAGGAGCATCTGGAGGAAGATCTAATGGCAGAGCTGGGGCCAGAGCAGTCCAGGCAAGAAGGAACTTCTGAGAAGACCCTGAGGCAAGAAGAGAACAGAGAGAGATGAGGTCAGCAAAAGGCCAAAGCCACTGGAGCTGTGAACAGTGGTAATCAGAAGAAATCAGCAGCAGGAGCTAAGGTCAAAAATAACTGTGGTATGAGAAACAACTGCTATTGAAATCACCCAAGTGGATGCCCAGAAGCAAGTCTCTGGGATCTGGGTAGTTTCTGTCTTGCCATCAGCTTGCTGCTGCTGCTGCCTAGCTTTGTCTCAACTGAGCCTCCTAGTTGCAAAGCTTCTTGCACTTTGGAAATCCCACCTTCATTATCACTGCAATGAGTAGGTGGCAGTGCCATTATGTCAAGCTCTGTGAAAGAGAAATTATCACAAAGTGCAAGGTCTGTGAAATCCCTGCATTAAATAGCCCAGCAGGAGGACGATGAGGAACCTGAGTTTGCTGACTTACTGCCAAGGTCTGGATAAGGTTCAAAGTCCAGAGATCTGCCTGCCCCCTTCCCTTCCAGGGTAGCCCCCAGAAAGCTGAAAGTTCTCAGATTCTGGCTGATTCGTAGCTTAGGAAACCAGCCACAAAAATCTCTGTACAGTCTCACAAGATTCCAATTTAAGGTGCAAATAAAATCCCAATTGAGCTCACCACAAAGATGTTTGTTTGATGGCATTTGGGGGAAGAGGTAGGAGCCAACCTGTAGCACAAACAGTAGAATATTATTAAAAAAAAATGTTTTCCAAGGTAAGAGTTTTTAAGCATTCTGTCCAACCTTATAATAGAGGAAAAGAGATAGAAGCAAACTTTTACTGAACAAACATCTCCCCGAAGCCTCCTGTGGATAACACAAAATATTCCTCAAACAGCATAAAGAGTAGAGCAAAACTCCACATGGAAAAATATGTATGAGTGTGCTCTTTACTTTTGCAGGTATTCCTTGCTCTCTGTTACCTGCTGTTTATTTTAGAAATAAACAGTTTCAAAAGAAAATTGCATTCTGTTTTGAAAGAATATTACTAGATCCATTGTGTATGTTTGCTATAAAAATACCGATTTTTTTTTTTTTAGTGTTTCTAATAAGGGAATCACCTTGCTGAGACCAAGCGATTGTGACTCAGGTCATAGCACAGCAATGTGAGATGAGATAATTTATATGTATCTCTACTGCTGAAATAATTCTGGGAGTTTACAATTCAAGGATCTAGAAAGGTGGTAACCTAAAGCAAAAGTGCACCGAAGGAATTTGGTTAGAAAATGTATAAGCTTTCTCTTTTATTACATATCTTTAATACATTCTTCCTTACAGATATCTCAGTTATTAAACCCATGAAAATAGAGCTATCTATTAGGTTCTAGTACAATTAATTATTACTTTATATAAAACTTTACAAATTATAAAAGGTGCATGATTTTCAGTTACTATTCAATATATTCTCATGAGCTATAAAATATATTCCAATGTTTTATAATTATGAGATGAGTTTTTGAGATAAAGAAACACAGGCAAAATAACCTGTAATACATTTGACAGCCAAAGTGTGAAACCTTTCAAAGCTCAAAGAGTTTTAACATTTAGGTGAAGGTAATTACCTAGAAGCTTGTAATAATGTTAAAGATAAAATCTGATGAGCATTTACTTTTAGATCATCAAGAATCTACAAGCTATTTAACTTTCTATTTTGATTATAGTATATTTATAAATTAGTTTCATTTGAATTGGAAATGCTACAGGAGAGGAAGTTAACCCTAAGTTTGATTCCTCCAACAGAAACTTCTGAGTTCAGTGAAATAAAAGTAGCAAAATTAGTGTACTAAGTGAAAAGTTGTGGGCAGAAACTGCATGCAATCAATCTGAAATTTTCCAATAAAAACAGATAAAGCAACTGAAAAAAATAAAACAACTAGGATTATGATGTGCCATGAATTTGGCTCAACGGAAAAAAATAAGATACCGATGCTGAAAAGATAGTACAGTAGGTAAGTTATTTACTTTGCTTGCAGCTGACCTGGGTTCAGTACCTGGCACCACATGTGATTCCCTGAGAATATCTCCAGGAGTGATTTCTGAGACCAAAGTTGTAGTAAGCCCTGAGCATGCCTGGGCATGACTCCAAATCAAAACAAACAGCAAAATAAAATTAAATAAATACAAACAATTTAAATATTTACTGACAAAGAGAATCAATAGATGGTGATTTCAGTGGACTCCACTGGTGGCTTATATGAGGCAGGAAGGAGAGAGATGGTCACTTTCACCTGATCCACCTCTGCCACGCTAGGACCCAGGGTTATTGGATTCTAATCTTGCCTTGCAAAAAAGAATTTCAGAAGTAGACAGGCAGTAAATTAAAACAGATTTTATTTGGAGGTTTTGAAGGGGAGGAGGGAGAGAAAGTGGAGAGAGTGGAGAGTAATGTGCTCAAGAGAGGACATCAGCTTCCCCAAAGGCCAAGAAGCCCCTACACATATCCCATCCTTCAATAGAAAAGTGCACATCTCAAGAGAGGAGATGTAGGTGCCACATTTGCATGGGAGCCACATGTGTTCAGCCACATGGGCACACGCAACACATGGACTCGGGCAACATATACCTGCCCTTCCTTTGTTCAAGGTGGCTTTTATTGTTTTTTTCCAACCTGCCCCCATGTGGAACTTCTAATCTAGGTAAAAGTCTGTTGCTAGGGAGGTTGCCAAGGGGGTTAGTGTCAGAAATTTTTTTGCTACTGCTTTGGCAGGTGGTAGGGGTGTGGTGGGGAGAAAGGACTTCCCTATCTACTTGCCTGCCTATATCAATGGCAATAGCATCATCATAATCAACAACAACTGCAACAGAGCTAAGACTATTCTTTTTTTTTTTTTTTTTTTTTTTTGCTTTTTGGGTCACACCCAGCGATGCTCAGGGGTTACTCCTGGCTTTGCACTCAGAAATTACTCCTGGCAGTGCTTGGGGGACCATATGGGATGCCGGGGATCGAACCCGGGTCGGCCGCATGCAAGGCAAACGCCCTACCCGCTGTGCTATCGCTCCGGCCCCAGAGCTAAGACTATTCTAAGGTTACTAACATAAAGATAATAATTGAAACAAAAATCAATCTAATCTCAAAATGTCTCCATGGAAAACATGCTTTTCATGCTATGAGTTTAATACATATACCTATATAAGTGCCACAACTAAAGTGTCCAACATCCTGGCAATAACTAAAAACTGCTCTCAAGCACAACTAGAAAATAATGTGACCCCAGTGAACATATGTACAGAACATAGTGACAAAATTAGTCCAAGTTCAACACACTCTGATTATGTGTGAGTTCTACAACCAGATATGTAAACTCCTAAAAAGAATCACAACCATGTGTGGGAGCATCATATCCAAGCTTGTGTGCAACCCCTTATCATCACAGAAACAAGAAAAAAGGAAGGGATGAAAAGTATAATCCTTTTTATTCAAAAAAAAAAAAGAAAATTTCAACTCGAAAAAGACACATAAGAAAAACCAGGGACGGAGGAGATACTATAAAATAAACATTTATCTAAGAGAGGATATACATATCTGAAAAAGTATATATACTTAATAAGAAAATATTAAAACTTAACAGATAAAGCACAACATACACATTATTATGTATCTTTAGAAAAGTTGATTAGAGTGTTACAGCAAATCTGACCAACTTCATGTTCTGGCGGATAGAGAGTAAGAGCAATGCAGCAAACCACCAAATATCTCCAGAATGACAGCTCTTTATTTGCAGTGCACAAAAATGGAAAGCTCAACTACATCTTATCACTGTGTGCCTACTTTAATAAAATCAGCAGCAGCAGTAACAGCAGTAGCAGCAACCACCATCCATATATACAGTGAGTTAAAAGTTAAATGCATCACTGTAAGTCCACACCTTAGCCATTTCTATCACTTGATTCTCACAGCTTACGCAAATGAGAGACTGTGGGATTGATCAACTGGATCATATGTAAATATGTAAATGGTGTGTGTTGAGAAGAAACAATTGAAGGACTGATTATCTAGCCCTTTTTTTTTCCTTTTTGGGTCACACCCGGTGATGCACAGGGGTCACTCCTGGCTCTGCACTCAGGAATTACCCCTGGCGATGCTCAGAGGACCATATGAGATGATGGGAATGAATCCGGGTTGCACGTGCAAGGCAAATGCCCTACCCGCTGTGTTATCACTCCAGCCCCCTTTATTCTTTTATAAGTCATGTCCTACTAACAGTCCCCCTTCAGGAGTGGGTGCCATAGATGCTTTTTTGTTTTGTTTTGTTTTGTTTTTTGTTTTTTGGGTCACACCTGGCAATATACAGGGGTTAATCCTGGCTCTGCACTCAGGAATTACCCTGGCGGTGCTCAGGGGACCATATGGGATGCTGGGAATCGAACCAGGGTCAGCCAAGTGCAAGGCAAATGCCCTACCCGCTGTGCTATCGCTCCAGCCCCAATGCTTTTAAAGATATAGGACTGAAAATATATTTTGAAGATGATTCCTTCTGGATGTAAACCTTGCTTTCTGTCAAGATACTCCCTCACTGAGGATTGATTTCTATCATGGAGTTTCAGTCAAGTGCAAGTGAGATTCTGAAAGAATCTTGCATTCTGTGGGGTTTTTTTTTTTTTTTTTTTGCGTTTTGGGTCACACCCAGCAATGCTCAGGGGTTACTCCTGGCTTTGCACTCAGGAATTACTCCTGGCGGTGCTCAGGGGACCATATGGGATGCCAGGGATCGAACTTGGGTCGGCTGCGTGCAAGGCAAATGCCCTACCCGCTGTGCTATTGCTCCAGCCCCAGAATCTTGCAATCTGGAAGAGACAAATTTGTTTATGAGCTTGAGAAGATAAAGGGAAAATATAAAAGTCAGTATTATTAGGAGCTCAGGTCTAAGAAGGGTAGTGCCTAGGAAATATGTTGCAATTAACTTTCCAGGTTAACCAACTATTGGTAACTCTCATCTGTAGTTTGGAGGGTTCCAGCAAGAATTGGTCCCTTATACATGAGCACCAATGAAAAGCAAAGATGATTGTCTCAATTTTCACAACAATAGATGACAATTCAGAGCAGTTCACTGTCCATTTGTTTGGGAGGAGGTTTCGAAAGAGGTACTTTAGACTTTCCAAATGTTGAGATTGGTGTACTTTTTTCTTATGGTCAGCTTTGGAATCAGTCTGCTCATTCTGTTGATGACCTGAGTACTTCTTTACCACAGAGTGATGAATTCAGCTTGGGATGCCAGGTATCTTGATGACTGTATAGGAGAACTGGAACATGCTTTTGTGATAGATTTTGTGATTCTGCTGAATGTTGTTGCTATCAGGGTGCTGTAGCATGCATACTATGCAAGCAACTGGAGAGAAGAAGTGCACTCAGAAGAAATCTTGAGTACTCAGGAAGTAGTTGCTGACCAATCTATCTTGGAACCTGTTGAATAGAGTTAAATGAGAGAGTATGCCTTTGAAAAAAGGAAATATTCAGTTAAAAATTACTTAAAAATGGATAAAAAGTCTCCATGTAAGGAGCTGAGACCTAAGTCAGTAAGAGGAGCATTACGCATTTTTAATAAAGTTTGTGAAAGTTTTATTCAATAAAATAAAATGTTATCACTCATTTTTGAGAGGTTTCCAATTTTTTCTTTTGGGGAAGTGTCAGGGGACCATAACCAATAAAACTCAGGATAGGCTTATTTTTGGCTCAGTGCTCAGGAATTATCCCTGATAGTGCAAGGCAAACACATTACCCACTGTACTGTCACAGAGAGTTTTCTTGACTTAGATTATTGATGTGTCCTTAAGGTTTGCTTTGCTCTTTTTACTTTTTCTAGTGACAGAGGTCTCTAGGCAGTGTGTAAATAACATTTTATCCTCAGAGTCTTGGCCACCCATTGGGTTATTTCTGCTATAGAAGAGATTTCATTGTTTTTCTTTAAACACTCAGGTTTCCCTTATCTGAGAACTATTTCCTGAAGGAATGTTGTAGTTCTGTTTTGTGATCTTTCATTACTAGTAGGAAAATGCCTCTATCCAGTAAAAATGTCCACCGAGACTAGTAATTATTTCAACCCATGTCTGTGGGCAGATTGTGGCCAAGATGTATTGACAACTTATGTCTTCAGGGTTGCCTCTTTGAATTTATGAGATACCCTTTTATTTCCTAATGTCACCTCATTTTTCTCTTTTTACAGTTACCTCTGCTGAGTATAACTTTCTTTTCTTTTTTTAAAAAAATTTTTATTAGTGAATCACCGTGAAATACAGCTACATACTTACTTACTTTCGTGTTTGCATTTCAGTCATACAGTGATCGAGTACCCATCCTTACACCAGTGCACATTTTTCACCACCAATGATCCCAGGATTCCTCCCAGCACCCTCACCCCATTCCCCCTTCCCCACCCTGCCTTTTGCCCTCTCTCTCCTTTTGGGTGTTGTGGTTTGCAATAGAGATATTGAGTGGCCATGGTGCTTGGTCTATAGTCTGCTTTTGGCACATAGCTCCCGTCCAAACTGGGTCCTTCAAACACTCTTTACTTGGTGTTCCCTTCTCTATCTGAGCTGCCTTTTCCACCAGTATGTGAGGCCAGCTTCCAAGCTGTGTAACAAACCTCCTGGTTCTTATCTCTACTATTCTTGGGTGTTAGTCTCCTATTCTGTTACTTTATATTCCACAGATGAGTGCAATTTTCTACGTCTGTCCCTTTCTTTCTGACTCATTTCATTTAACATGATACTTTCCATGTTCATCCACTAATATGCAAATTTCTTGACTTCATCTTTTCTAACAACTACATAGATTCCATTGTGTATATGTACCAAAGTTTTTTTTTTTCTTTTTGGGTCACACCCGGTGATGCACAGGGGTTAACTCCTGGCTCTGCACTCAGGAATAACTTTTGACAGTGCTCAGGGAACGGTGTGGGATGCTGGGAATTGAACATGGGTCAACCACGTGCAAGGCAAATACCCTACCTGCTGTGCTATTACTCCAGCTCCAAGATGTACCAAAGTTTCCTTAACCAATCATCTGTTCTTGGGTACTCAGATTTTTTCCAGAATCCATAACGTACATTGAAGACAAGGTTGGCAAAACCCTCCACGACATTGAAGCTAAAGTTGTCTTCAAAGATGACACGTCACTGGCCAAGCAAGTAAAGCAGAGATAAACAAATGGAACTTTCTTAAACTAAGAAGCTTCTGCACCTCAAAAGAAACAGTGACCAAATGCAAAGACGGTCTACAGAATGGGAAAGGATATTCCCACAATATCCATCTGATATATATATATATATATATATATATATATCAGAGAGCCTGGCAAGCTACCGAGAGTATCCCGCCCACAAGACAGAGCCTGGCAAGCTCCCCATGGCGTATTCGATATGCCAAAAACAGTAACAATAACAGGTCTTATTCCCCTAACCCTGAAAGAAGCCTCCAATCATTGGGAAAGATGAGTAAGGAGAGGCTGCTAAAAATCTCAGAGCTGGGACAAATGGAGATATTACTGGCCCCCACTCAAGTAAATACATGAACAACAGGATGACAGTGACAGAGATACAGTGAACTCCATTTGATAAGGGATTGATATCAAGGATATACAAAGCATTGGTTGAACGCTACAAGAAAAAAAAATACAACTCCATCAGAAAATGGGGCGATAGAATGAACAGAAACTTTCTCACAGAAGATATCCCAGTGCCCAAAGGGCACATGAAAAGTGCTCTTCTTCACTAATCATCAGGGGGATGCAGATCAAAACAATAATGAGATATCATCTCACACCACAGAGATTGGCCCACATCCAAAAGAACTAAGCTACCAGTGTTGGCACAGATGTGGGGAGAAAGGGATTCTCCTTCACTGCTGGTGGTAATGCCACTTGGTTCATCCCTTTTGGAAAATAATATGTACAATTGTCAAAAAAATAAAAATTGAGCTCCCATTTGACCCAGCAATTCCTCTTCTGGGAATAGATCCCAGAGAGGTAAAAAAGTATAATAGAAATGACATCTGCACTTGTATGTTCATTGCTGCACTGTTTACAATAGCCAAAATCTGGAGTGTGACCTTCAACCTACGTAGGCAGATGTATGGATTTCCAATAGTTTGAGTATCTGAGAGCTGTACTTAATGGGGTCTTTTTTAGCTGTTGACAGACAATCCTTTTCTTTACAAGAGACAGCATTTGCATGACAGACTAGGAAAACATATGTATAGTCTGTAAAGATATTGGCAAGTTTCCTTTACTTAATATCAGTGCTCAGGACAGGACTGTAAGTTCAATCAGTTGGGTAAAACATTCTGCATTCAAACCCTTGCTTTCTATAATGTGGCAGAGTGATTCTGTGTATATGTACTTGCAGCTATTCTATAAAATAGATACCATCAATGAATGTAATAAGGTCTGGAATTTTCAGGGGATTATTTTTCAGTTCTGACCTGCCAGCATTTGTATGTTCAAGGGTTTGAAACCAACCGTATTCCAATTGCAAAGAGGTACTGTATCAGGAAATAAAGTAGCTGTGTTCCATGCATTCATGGTTTGAAAGGTCATGTCTGGATTTTTCAATGAAAGGAGCATGGATTTTTCAAAGAAAGCTTTCTGTCATCCAAAAGTTTAAGAGGGGCAAATTTGGTGAAAGGCATAAAGTACTATCAAACTCAATTTAAAGGCCCCATCTACTAAGAAAGCTCTGCCTTTCCCTGCCCACAATCAGTTAAACAAACTGGATATACATTTTTTTTCATATAGTCCACCGGTCACTTTTCTTGTGCTACATATTGAGACTCCCAAGATTAGGTTTTGCAATTTTCAGAAACATGAAAATTATAATATCTATTCTGTTTTGGTAAACTAAAGTGTGACCTTATTTGGTTTATATTTTTAACCCTAGAATAGAACCCTTTCCTATTGAATGGTGTTATATATGTCCTTCAGATTTTCAGAAAGGGAACTGGCTACTTCCTCAGATCCAATAATCAATAATATCCTTTCAGGCCCCAAAAGGCTTGAAATGATCTCATGGTGAGGGACAGGGGGTGTCAATAATAGCCTGAATTACTCTGACCCCTAGGTCTTGGTTTCTGGGGTTAAAATTATCCTGGGTTTTTTTAGCTATTGTTGGTAGAACTGTACCTTACCCTTTGGAAGTTTTCAATAATCTCCACAGGATCAGGAAATTGAGTTTTGAATTACTACTGTTCCATAGGGGAGAAAATTATGAGATCATCCACATATCGGATGATTTTTTTCCTATTGTTATATACAAACCTCTAAGGCTTTGTTGAGATAGTCTCCAAATAAGTGAAAGTTTCTCAGGAAACTTGAGAAAGTACAGTTTAAGATGTGCAGACTAGTCTTCTGTATCCCACTCAATCAAATATGTATCATCCTCTAGAGTAACACAGAAGAAGGCATCCTTTAAATCCAAAACTTTAGTCCTGTGAGTTGAGAGAAGGAATGTGTCCCAAGAGACTTGGTTTTGGACACTGGATAGATGGGAACAGCATTGTTGTCTAACTACTCAAATTATGTATCACTCTCCATCCTCATTTGGTTTCTTTAGTGCCAAAATGGGAGAGTTACATAGAGACACACAAGTTTTCAGGAGTTCATGAGCCCCTAGCTTCAGGCTTAAAGAGGTATTTGCATATAGTTGGTAATTGGCTAGGTCCTCTAACTGGATGCCCATTGGTTTAGTCTTTATGGCTTTCCCTGGAGTATAACCTGCCCAGACCAAATTGCTACTCTTTTCAATTCTCCAATTCCCTGATGAAAAGGATAGTTGTAACCCACATGCCCAAGAAAAGCTTAAGCCTTCAGATGTTTAAAATGCCTCTTCCTAAAAGGTTTTATGGACAGTCACCGATTACTAAGGAATGAGGGAAAAGGTGGTCATTCCATAAATAGCTAAGAGATAGCAGCAGATCATGAAATTCTCAATTGCCACAATAACTTGATATATTTTAAATAGGAGTCTCTAATCAGAGTTTAAAACTAACCAGACCACCACCAAAGACATATTTATCTAGCAACTCTGGGAGAGCTTGGAGCTTTCTCAAAAATCATAGAAGATTTGAACATAATAACCTCCTTGGCCTTTTCCATCCTCCTCCAAATCTGTTCTAGTTACATGATGAAGTTACAATTTTTTTCTTGCCAGTTGAGGCTACATTTCCTGGTAGCCTAGTTTGTATTGAATACAGGAAGTTGTACAAAAAAATAAAAGATGGTTCTTTTTTAAAATATTGAGGGTGGAATTTTTCTCCATTTTTTAAATAGACATCTCAAACATGAATCATCTCAGAAACTTTTGGCAGTTCCTTATCTAAAACATTAGAGCAGAAGAGGCATCTTGGTCATGAATTGTCCTACCACACAAGAAGGCTGAAATCTGTCAATACCAGGTACAAAATCCAGCATCAAGTTCCCCCTTAGAAGTAGCATCCCTGCATCCTTACTGTACAAACCAATGTCATTGAGCCCCCATGAAATGATGCAAGGGGACAAGAACAGAGACTGGGGTGGCTACCCAATACACTGGTTGACAAAAAGCTTGGAATAATACCTCCCAAAGTGACCTGATAAATCCAGTCTTCTCTTTATATCACTTACAGCCCTCAGCAACGTGTTCAATAGAAGGATAAATATTAAAAAGCCAGAGTATAGCAATTCAATACTAGATTTAACATCACTGGTTACCAGGAAGTACAATGAACAGCAGAATTTAGAAATGGCTATGAAGTTAGTCAATGTAGACATCTCAATATATATCGGTCTCCCATCTGACCTGATAGAAATCTTTAAGAAAGTACTTCTTAGTTATTAAAGTAACTGAATAATAAAGATATATGTGATGGAAGCTTATGCTTACAAAAGAGAATATGGCAAAAGATAATGGACATGAGTTCACTCATATATATGGATACAAAGGAAGGGAGTGGAAGATGAACTTTTTAAAAAAGAATGAGAAATACAAAGTCCCCAATCCTTTAGACCTTGTCCAAACACACATCCAAACTTTAAGGATGTTTCTGTTAGCCTCATGTCCAGGGACAACATGTAACTTGATATGTGCCACCAGAGGAAAGGCCAGAGGCACAATCTCAGAGAGAAACTTGAATTCCAATTTAGAGTAGTTGCCTCTTCCAGTTGGCTGTCACTAAAAAGTATTGCAGCATATGTCACTAGCTTTGTGCTCTTGTGAATGGCAAATAAGAATACCATGTAGACCAAAGGTGTGTTATAACTTTTTATTTGAAGCACCCTGGAAAGGAAAGCAAAAGTATATTCTGAATAATGACTCTCTAAATCCCCCAAACACTGTCATCAGAGTTTATGCATAATCACTGTATCCCTGTATCTCTGCCCCTTAATAATTTCTGTCATCTGATACTCTATATAAATGAGTGAGTCACTGAACAGTTGGATTACATGTGCATATGAAATAGAGAATGTTGAGAAAGACCAGTCAGAAGTTTGATTAAATGGTCACTCCATCCTCTTACATCAATTCCCATCTAACAAAATTATTAGAGAGGCCATGGATAGTACAATGCACTACAATGTACTAATTATTGTTGATTTTTTAGAATGGACCCTAAAAATTATGAATATATGTAAATTAAACTTAAAAAAATCTTAAGTGTTGGAGATGTATCTCAGCAGTAGATCACTTGCACTACATGTGAAGACCTAGATTCAATGTCCAGTAGCAAAAAAAAATCTTAAAATGCAATAAAAAATATGTTAATATACTTTATTTTAAAATTTAGGAATGCTTTATAAATTTTTTTATCAAGTTCTATTTTAGATTTTTTTTTTTTGCTTTTTGGGTCACACCCAGCGATGCACAGGAATTACTCCTGGCTCTGCACTCAGGAATTTCCCCTGGCGGTGCTCAGGGGACCATATGGGGTGCTGGGAATCGAACCTGGGTCGGCCACGTGCAAGGCAAACACCCTACCCACTGTGCTATTGCTCCAGTCCCTCTATTTTAGAATTTAAGTTTGCTTGTTTAAAGATATAATCAAGCACACAATAATATTTACTAAATATTTACTGATTTTACTTAGAACTTAAGGTACAACTCAGAAATAAATCTCTGAGAAGAGAGCAGTACAAGAGCAACACACCTCAGAGGTGCCTCTGCATCGCGTCAGGCTGTGTCATCAGGGGCACCCAAGGGGGTAGCAGATGAGTCTCCCCACGCACCCCAAAAGAGCCCTGGAATTTGGAAATCTTCAAAATTCAATCGCTGCCATGCTCACCACAAATTCAAAAACTCATATTTTTGAATGTTTTAATATAAGAAGCTATGTACTACTTATCACAAAGTGTTACAACTAAAACTCTTAAAACATGAGCTTATTTCACGTTTTCCCTTAGTAGAGTGATAAAATAAATCGTTTACTTATGCATCCTTTAACTATATACAATACTTGGTACTGGAGATTAATTAAAAAGTCACTGTTTTAAGATGCCTATTCTCTCTAGGAGAAAATGGAAAAATAAGCAAATAATATCAAAATAATATTTATGAAAATATCAAAATAATATTGTATAATTTTATATATTGTATTTTAAAATATACAACTTTAAATATACTAAAATATACAAAATATACAAATTTTAAAATATGCAAAAATATACAAAATATACAGTTTTAAAATATTTTATAATTTTAGTATACAATAATAAAATTTATGAGAGATGTACATATAATTATTTTGGATGTAGAGAAAAGAAATCTCATCTATTATGTAAAGATGAAATATAAGGCATTCTAGATACAAAAGTGTGATGGGGGAAATTCTAGAGTGGAAATTAAAGAGAATGTAGAAGAAAACACACAGAGATTATAACTGTTAAGTCAATATATTATTATTCTGTTATCAGAATGCAAAATGTGCAGTAAATAATCTTATCTTAAAATAGGTTTCCAGCCTTATCATAGGGTGAAAATTTGTATCTTTACCACTATTATTTATGAAGATACAAACTTTTCCACTTTTTCTACCATTAAAGGTCTACATCTAAGTCAATCTCTTGCTATAATATGTGAAAATTCAAAATTTGCTGAATAGAGGGGTGGATTGATAAATATAAAGATGAATGAATGACTTATTTTTAGTTATTCTTCAATCTATACTTCAGGATTTTAAAGTTTGTTATTCTCTCAAGTATTTTGTATTCTAAAGTCCTGAAAGATCACTTAACTAAAGAATTAAGCTATTTCAATGATTTTTTTTTTCTTTTTGGGTCATACATGGTGATGCTCAGGGGTTACTCCTGGCTTTGCACTCAGAAATTACTCCTGACAGTGCTCAGGGGACCATATGGGATACAGGGAATAGAACCTGGGTCGTCCACGTGCAAGGTAAATGCCCTACCCTCTGTACTATTGCTCGAGCGCCTTGGATGATTTTTGAGACATTCACAGTGTTTAAGGAATAGACACATGGTAGCTGCTGCAAACGGGCAGCTGTAGTCAGACAAAATTCAGGAATTCTTCAGAAAGATGAGTTTCTGGAGAATTTTGATTTCATTAGTATATACTCTCCAGAGAAATTTTCATTTATTTGACAAGTATCTACTTAGTGCCTACTTTATACTGGCATTACTCTAAACACTGAATATGCCAAAATACACAATATGCACCAACTCTGGCCAGAATAGTTATGAAAAGGGAATAGAGATATGATGTTGGATTGATTGGATTCATACTTATGGTGATTATCATGTGGGAATTTTGTTTTGGCAGAGCAAAGGAAAAGTGGAGAGAGAGGGAATGACTTGAATTGTGTAGAGTTGGTTCCAAATGTTGAGGTGAGAAGTGGTTTCATCTGAACACTACTAGTTGCTGAGCTTCTACCTGACTCCTTCCTTGCTGGCTGGTAGTCTCTATACTCACCTGTACTTAATACCTAAGGGGTTAAATTGTCTAATGATATCGTCTTCCTCACATTGTTATCTAAATTCTGAACATCCAAAGAAATGACTGTTAAGTATTTTATATTATATTAAAAAGGACTGTTCTCCTTCAACAATAAATTAGGTATATGGATTGAAAGTCTTGATCTTATTTTTATTATCCCAACATCCTATTCATTCATGAATACTTCCGGTTATATCATATGGATTTATACATTTTAAAATCAGTATAACACCTTTCTTGAAAGAAAAAAAAAGATCTGTGCTTGAACCTTTGTGTTTATGTGAAAGCGAGGATCTTCAAAAGCGAGGAACTTCATCAAAGTTGCCAGGATTGCCAGGGAAATGAATCTGTACACAGACTCTTAAAAATCAGTTAAGCAACAAGTCATAAGTGTTTACTATCTCTCCTGATCACATGAAAATTAGGGATTTACAAAAACATGGGATTTACAAAAACAAATCTCTGACAAAACGAGATAATTGTGTGTTTCAAACAGTAACAAATGCTGGGATCAGGGAAATCATGAAGACCTAGTTAAGCTTAAAATATTTAGGCTAGGTTTGGAAGGAATTAAATATTTAAATGGTAAAATTTAAAAAATGTGTAAGAAATTTACAATAGAGTGAACATAATGAGAACAACCAGGGAGGCAAGAATAAAAGTAAAATCTTCTTTTTGTCATAAAAGGTAGAGGAAGTAAAGGAATTTCAATAATAAGACAGTGCATTAAGTAAGACCAAAGCATGTGATTGGTATAAAATAACTACAGAACTCTTAGTGCTCTGAAAAATATGGGAAAAGAAAGCATACCCAACCCCCAAATAAGTTTATATCTCCCTGTCGCTGTCTCTCTCTGTCTCTCTATGCCTGTCTCTCAGCCTCTCTCTATCCCTCTCTGTCTCCCTCCCTCTCTCCTTCTCTTTCATTCTCCCTCCCGACCTCTCTAGCTCTCTCTCCCCCTCCCCCCCAACTCACTCCCTTTCTTTTTCTTTTGGCAATACAACCAAATCCAATTTCAGAGCAAATGTTCTCTGCTGAAAAATGAATTTTTTTCATTCGTTTCAACTTTAAATACAACCCAAAGAAAGTCTCATGCTCTCAGATCTTGTTAACAAATAGGACACTTTAGAAGTCTTGTAGAAGTGCAGTCTTTCAGGAGCTTTAGAGCTGCTGGGCCTGTGAAGTGTTCAAGGCCACTGTCTGCCTCACAGCACTGAAGTTCGGAATGAGGGAGGCAGTCAGTACGCTCACATGCTCTGCATGGGTGAATCCTCCCAAGAAAGAAGGTAAGGTCTTACTGAACAATGAACATGCAGCATTTAGTCATTTCTCCCAGGAAATGAGAAGCTGCAGGCTGTGCTTTGACTTTCCAAATAATATTTTGAAGGCTCTAAAGTCTTTTGAGGTGAGTAGGATGGGGGGTGTGGAGGGGGAATAAGAACAAGAACCCAGTAGCAGTAGCATTATCCACATTTATCTTTTGTTCAGGCTTTATGTAATGACTAAAAGTCACATTTTAGATGCATGTGTCTTGAATGTGATATATTGTTTATGAACATAATGAAAATCATAACTGGGAATATTCCAGACACCTTCAACCTTTTGATAATCAATACAGATGTCTATTAGAAATTGCAAAATTATGCCTGAGTGGGTGAAAATTTACTTAGCAGGCAGTGGTGAAGCAGCTCTTCATTAAAAAAGCAAGAAAAAAATGTTGGTACTAATATGAGCACTTACTGTGTACTAGAACTTTGCATATATTAGCTCACTGATATTTCATAACACCTGCTCTTTGAAGTAAGGAT